>NC_090654.1:54166914-54343327 GCF_040937935.1 Hyperolius riggenbachi | reverse complement strand
GCTCTATGGGATAAGGCTTGGACCAGTACTAAGGAAAACCCAGACAGCTCATGGTGACCCAGAACCACTAGGAAAGTACAGTATTGTTTTATTGTACTGCAAGTTGCATATAAATCATTATGTGTCAGGATTATCATATCATGTTCTCCATTTCATATAAAGTATTCCTTTGTCTTGCTGTGAATAAACACATTGCTATATAGCCTTTACTTCCTCTTTATTTAGTCTTTTAAAGGGCACACGAGGTGATTTGAAAAAACTATTTATACTCACCTGGGGCTTCTTCCAGCCCCTACAAGTCATGTCTGTCGCTCGCCGCAGTTCTGCAGATAGCCGATCCCCTGATGGGTTGGCGTGTGCCCGTGCATACACAGAAGACTCCGACCCATCCGGGGGTCACTGATCTTCGGAGACTGGAGATGACAGGAGCTGCGGCGAGGGACATGTATGTGATTTGTAGGGGCTGGAAGAAGCCCCCAGGTAAGTATAAATAGTTTTTTTACTCACCTAGTGTGCTTTGTTTAACTGATGTCATCAGAGACTGCAGGCAGAACAAATAGTCTGTAGTTTTTGGTCAGACAGACATTATAGTGGTGAGTGATATGAGAAGTATCTGGTACCTCTTATGCACTTAACCAACATGGCTGCCCTCACTCAGACATGTGCCTTATTAATCCACATAAACTGTCAAACCTTTTTCTTACTAGGGCGACACACGCAGTGTAAACAGAGCACGGTACGGTATACACAGACCGACGGGAATCCCTGTGACGTACTTCCAGCAGGGAGCACATCACTGAGCGGGGAGCGGCGCTATGCAAATCGCCCTGTCGGTGCACTCTACTGCAGGCAAACATGTTTGTCATTTTTTTTTTTGAGTTGCGGTGGGTGCGGCAGGAGCATTGCATCCCCAACATAATGCAAAATCATGTGTAAAACTGGCCTTAAAGAGGAAATATAGTCAAAACATAGTCCTGAAATTTATCACGGGGGCAACATCTTTAGTAATGGCAGGTGATCTCTGGGGAATGTTTGTTCAGAGAATTTTAAAGCCAGTAGAAAGGATCTCTGGTCGCCCAGAATGCTTGAGGGTAGAGGGGGGGGGGGGGGGGGGGGGAGAATTCCACATAATACACAGCCTAGGCTGAGCCTTACTAGGACGGCGGGGCTACATACTAATATACTGTAAATCAATATATAGCTATAGGATTAGTTTCTGATGCTGAAAACAGGATTTATTTTTTTTTAAAAGTCTTTTTATTGTTTTTTTATAATAAAAATCAACAATTACTTGACAGTGCAAAGTGATGTTAACATACATATTATCAGAATATTATTTCCATATGGTTATTATCGATACAAAAGTACAGATTGTGAAGATATGAATAATCATCCATTAACACTCAGTCTCCAGAGCAGTGCAAACATAATATGTTTACAAACAATCAAGTACATGAGGTGTAATATCCATGTTATCGCTAACTGTGCCGACACTATTAAGCCATTTCCCCCAAATCTTAGAGAATTTAGTATTAGACCCTCTTATCAACCAAGTGAGTTGGTAGAATGGAAGTGATAGATTTATTAATTGTTTCCACTTTGCTAGTGAAGGTTCAGTAGAATTTTTCCAATCAATAGATATCGTTTTCTTGGCATAAAAGAACAGTAGGCGTATTAATGTTTTTTTCTTACTACTTAAAGAGACTCTGTAACAATTTTTTCAGCCTTAGTTCTTCTATCCTATGAGTTCCTATGCCTGTTCTAATGTGCTGGGGCTTACTGCAGCTCTTCCTAATTACACTGTCTCTGTAATAAATCAATGTATCTTTCCTCTGTCTTGTTTGTCGGGCTAAGGCTTTGATTGTGTGGAATGTGCAGGGCTGCTTGTGATTGGTAGAAGCGATACACACCCTCTGCAGGCCCCCTGCATACTCACACACTATGTTTAGCTCAGCCTATTAGAAGCTGGTTAGTTTGTTTGTAAACACTGCCTAAAACTGTTAATTACAAGCCAGGATTGCAGCAGAGAGTGGCAGAAACAGCACAGAGGGGCACAGGAGAAAATAAGGAATAGAATGGTATGCTTTTTAGTGTAAGAATATTAGAGTACAGATTCTCTTTAAGGGAACATCTTCCAGCATACCTAGTATACAATTTTTATAGGAGGAAGCCACTTGAATACTGAGCTCATTATTTATAAAAGTTGTCACCTTGTTCCAGAAGGACTTAATCACCATACAGTCCCATGTCATATGTTTAAAGTTACCTGGACTGTACCCACATCTCCAACATGCATCAGAAGTATCTGTTGAGAATTTGGAAATCTTTTGGGGAGTATAATATGATTGATGGAGCCAACGGATTTGAATGAGTTTATCTCTTGAGCTAATTACTGTCTTCATGTAGGTCCCCTCAAAATCAGCCCAGTCTGCAGAAGAGATTTCTTCCCCCCAATTCTCCCAATTGGACCTGACTTTGGTCAATTTACCTTTGAAGGTTGATACCAGCAGGTTAGAATAAAACCTAGAAATTAGCTTATCAGGGTCCCTGTTTAACAGCCATGATTCAACAATGCCCGGGCGTAAAGCGACCTCCAGACCACCAAACTGGGAGCGAGTAGCATGACGGAGTTGGAAATATTGCAGGCGAGCTGCAATTGGAACGTGGAACTCGTTAACAAATTGGGGCCAGGATTTAAATTTGTCATGTAAAAATAAATGGTTAAGATATTTTACCCCTCTTTTAACCCAGAATCCCACATTCTCCAAGGACTGAAATTCAGGCAGGTTTGCGTTGCACCAAAGAGGAGCACTAGGAGAATATGGGGTTTTCCCCTCACCCACCAATTTTTGGCATTTATAGTAAATTCTGAGGGAGTATTTGAGGATGTCTGACTCCGTGGATGAGAACCCCACTCCTCGGTATATATAACTACATAAAGTTTCAAAGGAGTAAGCGATGTCAGCTTCTGCATCAAGGGACGCATCATCCCTGATACAATGTAACCATCTGTATATGTACGTTAATTGAGCCGCTAAATAGTATAATTGAAAATGAGGGAGAGCGAGCCCCCCTTTGCATATTGGTAACCTAAGCGTGTCCAGTGATAGTCTGGGAGCACGATTCGCCCAAATAAAGTTTTTAACCGAAGCATTGATTTTATTGAACATCTGGGTGGGGACCCAAACCGGGGACATAAGAAGGACGTATAATAATTTGGGGGCAATTATCATTTTTATAGTGTTCACTCGACCCATGAGGTCCAGAGGTAGAGATGCCCATTTTTTTAATTTATCCTCTATATTTTGTATAACGGGTAATAGATTATATTTAATATAATCTTTGTTACAGGGTGTGATCCATATGCCCAAATATTTAAAGGAAGAGCTAACTTGAAGAGGGAGATCAGGGGGTAGAGAGTCGGGGGATAACTCGTCTACCGGACATAGAATGGATTTTGACCAGTTTACTTTGAGACCTGAAATGTCTCCAAACTTCTCGTAAATCTTCAGCACTCTATGCAATGAGGCCCCGGGTCCATCCAAATATAACAGGACATCATCCGCGTAGAGGGAGATTTTCTCGCGAACATTATTGATAACCCAGCCTACCACCCCGGAATCTTCCCTGATAAATGCAGCTAGAGGTTCCATGGCCAAAGCAAATAACAGGGGTGATAAGGGGCACCCCTGTCTGGTACCTCTTCCAATATCAAATATAGATGATAGGTATCCATTGACACGGAGACGGGCACGGGGATTTGTATATAGTAATTTAACCCATTTTTTGAACGTGTCACCAAACCTAAATGCTGATAACACTTCATGGAGGTATTGCCAAGATATCGTATCAAATGCTTTATTGGTGTCTAAAGCCAGAAGGACTCTGGAGCCAGAGTTGACATGCGAGTGCTGAAGATTGGTAAACAAACGCCTGAGGTTCAATTTGGTAGAGCGTGACGGAATAAAACCAGTCTGATCTTGAAAGATAAGTTTTTCAATAACCAGCTTCAATCTACTAGCTAAAATTTTAGCCAATATTTTAATATCTGTATTTAACAGAGAAATAGGGTGGTAAGAATCACAGGAGTCAGGATTTTTCCCAGGTTTAAGTAGTAATGTAATATGAGCCTCCCGCATAGAGTCTGGTAGATTACCTGTGGCCAGGGCACTGTTAAATGTCTGGAGCAAACCAGGAGCCGCGAGGGGGAGACTTTTAGTGTACCATTCTGACGGAATTCCGTCTGGTCCCGGGGCCTTAAGAGGTTTAAGATCTTTTATCGCTGCAGTAATCTCACCTAGCGTCAGAGGGGCATCTAGTAGTTGTCTATCTTCATCTTTTAGCCATGGTAGTTGGCAATCAAGTAAAAAGCCGCGTAGAGAGGGTAGATCACATAAAGGGGCTTGCTTATACACATCACTATAAAATAGCCTAAACTCTTCCAAAATATTCTCAGTGGTACAATATTCAATCCCTTGAGATGATATAATTCTGGGGATTGATATCGAGGCGAACTGGGCACGAAGCATAGATGCCAAGAGTTTACTTGATTTATTTCCGCATTCAAACATTCTTTGATGCATAATAAATTCACGGCGCTTAGCCCTCTTAAGCAGAGTTATTTCATGATCCCTTCTTGCTTTAGCCCAGAGTGAGTACTTATCTGAGGAAGGGGAGTGTTCATATTCAGATTTAGCAGATATCATAGCAGACTCAGTCCTGCCAATATATGCTTCATCATTCTTTAATGTCACCCCTTTAATGTAAGAGAAATGCCCCCTTAAAGCGGCCTTGGATGCGTCCCACAAGATATCCTGAGTGGCAGTGCCTTTGTTCAAACGCCAGTATTCATTCATCATGGTTACACAGTGACTAACTACAGTTTCATCCTGTAGCCAAATATGGCCCATTTTCCAGGAGTTTACATTTGCTTGAGAGCAAGATCTAACAGAACAAATTACAGGGGTATGATCAGAAATACCATGAGTTCTATACTCCAGCCTCTTAACTCGGTTTAAAGAATCATAAGAGCCCAGTATTAGGTCCAATCGAGACATAGATCCAGCGGAATCAGAGAAGCAGGAGTATACAACCTTAGTGGGATTACGCCATCTCCATAGGTCAAACATATTGTGCTTAGCTACCCATTCCTTAAAAGCGGATTGTCCCCTGTGTTCCCCTGAGCTAGACTTATCTAGAGTGTGATCCAGTACAGCGTTAAAGTCTCCACAGATTAGAATAGGGCTAGACGGTAGACCGTATATTATTGAGAGTAATTTCTCTAAAACAGCTACATGAAACGGAGGAGGCACGTAGACAGAGGCCACTATTAAGGGGCGACCCTCATACAGTAACTGCACAAGCACAAAGCGCCCTAATTGGTCAGTATGAACTGTTAAAATTTTTACTGGCGCGTTTTTGGTGATCATAATGACCGTACCACGAGAATATGTGGAATACTGAGATGCATATACGTTTGCTATCCAAGGTTTCTTTAACGCTGCTAATCTAGATCCCACTAAGTGAGTCTCCTGCAAACATAGGATATGGGGATTAAGTTTTTTAAGATGATCCAATACCAGGCGCCTTTTAATGGGATTATTCATTCCCCTAACATTCCATGAAATCAATTGTAGGTCAGCCATTATCAATTTTCAAGAAATATCCACATTTTATGTTAAGTCCATCTGGAGATACAAAGAAATCCTCATCACAAGCACTGTCAAGAAACCCCGTCCCCCACCCCCCATCTGAACCCCAAACAACCCTAACCCACCCCGCAAGTTGTCCCAAACTACAACCCGCTTGATTACCCAACCAGAGCGGCATAAGTGGAGTGTGAGGCTAGAGTACAAACTCCAGAACTCCACTTCAAGAAACATCAGAAACTTTTACCTATGACGGCACTTATATATGATGTTGCGTCCATTATAGGCCATACTCTCTAACCCATTAACCAGAAGCGTATGCAGCTAATTGTGTTAAGTGGTTTCCATACATACACAGGAGCATAAAAGTGGGCCAAAGCCATGAGTCCTTGCCTGTAAAAATAAAGGTAGTGATAATCACATATTTGCATATCTAGTCATATATCTTTTAAAAATTATAATGCAGCAGAGATAACTGTAGTACGTACGTAACAGACAAATATTGCTGCAAAAACAGGATAAAGGTAAAGATGTTCTGCTGTAGCACCAACAGGGTGCCTCTTTAGGAAAAGGCAAGTGCTTTTTTTCAAAAAGGAAGTAAGAAATGCGAAACAAAACTTTAGAAAGGATTGATTAACGATTCGGTTGTCTACGACGTTGTCTGTCAGACCCTTTGCCTTCAAGCCAGTTCATAGCTTCTCCTGGGGTAGCAAAGAACAAGACTTTATCCTCAGATACGATTCTCAGTTTAGCAGGGAACACCATACTATACGGAATTTGCTTGTCACGCAGGAGTTTTTTAACGTCATAGTAAGCAAGTCTCTGCTTCTGGATTTCCACTGAGAAGTCCTGATATATATGAATCTGGGCATCATTATATCTCAGGGGCTCACGCAGTTGTCTAGTAGCATTCAGTATTGCAGCTTTATCCCTATAGTTAAGGAATTTTGCTATTAAAGGGCGCGGTTGTGCTCCTGGCTTAGGTAAGCCACCAGGGATTCTGTGGGCCCGTTCAATAGAGAACATTCTAGATGGCTGAAAGTTCGGCAGTACAGAAGTGACCCAGTCCTCCAAAAACTCCTCAGGAGAAGTTCCTTCCGACTTCTCGGGGAAACCAACGAATCGTAGGTTGCTTCTCCTAGATCTATTTTCCAGGTCAGTAAGTTTAGTCGTATGTGCGTCCGCTATCTTGCCTTGATAGGCTATATCTGTATGCATAGGCCTGACCTCGTCCTCCAGTACCCCAATCCTCCTCTCTGCCTCTTTAGCTCGGTCCCTCATTTTGAGCATATCGGCTTTAACGAACGACAGTTCTGTTTGCACAGTATCGAACTTGCCGGTAATAAAAGTTTTTAGCTCCGATATGGCCTCTAGTAACTGCAGCCTAGACGGCTCCTCAGCTGCGTCATAGCATATATCCGCCATGCCAGCTAGGGAGGCCGCGGGATCATCTGGCCTTGCAGCGGTGGGGTACTCACTGTTCGTAGTCACCGGGGAGCCAGGGCATGAAGTTAAAGAGCCTTCCGGATCTAACGGCAGAGTGTCATCCATGTTTTCTGCGGAGCCTCCAGAGCGTCTGGGCAGCGAGCCGCCGCCATCTTGTGCAGCTCCATGTGCGAATTTCGCCAGCCGCTCTGTGATGGGCCGTGGCGACTGAGCGGCAGGTTTCTGCATCTTTGAAAGCAGCTTGGATGTGGGGAGAGTACAGCCTCGTAGCAGAAGGTGAGAATCGCCGACACAGGAGGCAGGATTTTAAGCAGGATCCGTGGAGTTCTGAGGAGCTAAGAGCCGCATGTCCTCACAGCGCCATAGCCAGGCCACGCCCCAAAAACAGGATTTTTAACGTAAAAAAGGGGGTTTCCTAAATAATTTACTGCATTTCACTGTATGTCACTACAGGGCCTCTTTAAGGAATGATTTCACATGATCTGTTGTTTCTGATTGCAGGTGAGAGAGCCGACTATGGGACCACACGGTGAGTGCTGATTTTGAACCACATATTTAATATAGGCCTGTATTACCAGATGACTAGGAATGGTCTCTCTTGGCTGCAGCAGCCATCAAATTGATAGCTCCTAAATTAGCTTTGGAAAAGCAAGAACAATTCTGATTGGTTGTATGTAACCAGGACGATGGATTATACTGGTGAGGCCCTCTAGTGTTATACAACAACAATACCCCCTACTGTGCATGTCATCAATCACACATGGCAGGTGCACAGCCCAGTGCTTGGGATGTCTTTGTCTTCCTCTAGTTTACATTTGATATGGAACATAGAGCAGTGGCATATTGTAACCCTTAAGGCTCGTACACACGTCATACTGAAGCCAACGACGGGCCCGTTGGCACCTCCCGCTGGGCGGGTTTTTAGCAGACAGTACAGCATGTGTACAGTCTGTCGGCGGAATGATGAAACAACCTTATCAGTCCGCCGACAGACTGTACACATGCTGTACTGTCTGCTGAAAACCCGCCCAGCGGGAGGTGCCGACGGACCCGTCGTTGGCTTCAGTATGACGTGTGTACGAGCCTTTATGCTGGGAATACACGGTTAGATTTTGAGCCATTTAGATTGCTCGATAGATAATTTCCGACATGTTCGATCCCGCACTCAATCGCTTCCTCGCTCGATTTTGCATGGGGAACAATGGGAATAGATGAGAAAAACGAAAGGAAGATAAGAGAATCGGGCGCGAAATCGAGCGGGGAATCGATCGGGCGGGATAACCAGGCCTCAAAAACGTACCGTGTATTCCCAGCATTAGCAACCAAGAAAACAATTTAAAACAGAGCCTTTTATTTAAAGAGAACCAGTCACAGTTATGCATTTGAACTAAACTGTCTGCGGGACGCTGAAGGGGGCTGGATGGACACCGAGGAGCTGATGGACTACAGAGGGGGCTGCAAGGAGCCCCAGGTAAGTTAGTCCTTTACCGACACTCTTCTCAAGTACACTTTAAAAGAAATCGGAGGTATGAGACCTATGGAAGCTGCCATATTTATCTCCCTTTAAATAATACCAGTTGCCTGGCTGCCCTGCTGATCTATTTGGCTGCAGTTGTGTCTGACTCACCCACTTGAAACAAGCATGTAGCTAATCTTGTCAGATTTGTCATAGACATCTGATCTGCATGCTTGTTCAGGGTCTATGGCTTAAAGTATTAGAGGCAGAGGATTAGCAGGACAGCCAGGTAATGTGCATTATTTATAAGCTAATAAACATGTCAGCCTCCATATCCCTCTCACCTCAGGTTCCCTTTAGTGGACCTGAACTCTTGCACAGGACAGAAGGAAAACATAGAGAAATGCACCCTGTATGTATTTACAGAGTTTAGCCTAATTCCCCCTCATTTGTGTCTAATCACAAGTTGAAATTTGATCTCTCTTCTGTGTCACATGACTGCCACTGCAAAGATGGCAGATAAGCTAATTTGAAAACACAGGCTGTTAACAATATGTCTGCTTCCATGAAAGCAGGAAGTAGAAACGGCGCAGATTTTTTTGCTGGATTTGTATCAGCAGTAACAAAGAAATGTTTTTGCTTAAAGGTTATTATGCTGTTGCGTATCTTTTAGAGCAGAGAGGAAATTCTGAGTTGAGGCCACTTTAAAGAACCACTGTTGTGAAAATTTTAAAATTAAAAACATGTAAACAGATACAGATAAGTGCATTTCTCCCTGAGCAAAATGAGCTGTACATTACTTTTCTCCTGTGTTGCTGTCACTTACAGTAAGTAGTGGAAAGATGACAGAAGCAACAGGTTTTGGACCAGCCCATCTCCTCATAGGGGATTCTCAGGGATTTCTTTATTTTCAAAAGTAAAGCACTTAGCGAATGGCAGTTGCTCCGTCCAACTGCCAAAAAAAAGTGTATGGTGAGCAGGGAGGCTGCCCAGCATCTTTGTATAAATATTTTTCAGGGAGTGTCTTTATAAAGAATAAAGGCCATGCTCAGAATCCCCTATGGAGAGATGGACTAGTCCAGAACCTGTCGCTTCTGTCAGATTTCTACTACCTACCGTAAGTGACAGCAACATAAGAGAAAAGTAATTTATGGCTCATTTTACTTTGGAAGAAATGTACTTCTTATTTGTATGTGTTAATATATATTTAAAATTGTAATATTTTCGTGACAGTGTTTCTTTAAAGTGAATGGGAACAGCATTTTTAAAAAAATGACGCAAATACCTAAGGAGAGGAAAGGCTCTGGGTTGTATAGAGCCTTCCGTCTCCTCTCTCGGTGCCCTCTATCCTGTGCTGGCTCCCCCCGTTTTCAATCCCCCGCCGAAAGGGTATTTGGAAGTCTTCGGGAGCCGTGTCCTCCATACTGCACACACGGGAGCATGCAAGAGAGCGTGCTCGCGCAGGCGCAGTACAGGGCTGCCCTTCTTCAGGAGCACGGGGGCTGCCTGAAGACTTCTGAAGCCTCCTTTGGCCGGGTAAAGCAGTATTTGACACATATTTAGTCAAATACTGCTACCGGGCGAGCCAGCACTGGAACGACGGGACCAGGAGAGGAGCCGGAAGGCTCTATAGGACCCAGAGCCTTCCCTCTCCTTGGGTAAGTATCTGTCTCATTTTTTAAATGCAGTTCCCATTCACTTTAAGGCTTATACCACACACACAACGTCTTTTTGTATCTGCTACAAATCTCTGGCTTCATTTGCTGCTAATTATCCAGCCGACCGTCTATCAAACGTTTCCTCCTAGCAGCATAAATGCTGTAGCCATCTACAAACTGCTGCTAGAGCACCTGTGTAGCATCACCCTATCTGTAACACTCACACTGTCCTATTCCTGGCATTTGCTGCCACAGATGAATAAATTGCTTTAAAACGCTGTCCTTTAGATGAGAGCATTGTCACTGCGTTTCTCTAGCTAGTGTTTAGGAAGCATTTACTGTGATCACAGAACACACAGCCTATCACAGTGCCTTCTGGGTAGGGATGACCAATGAGATAAAAATATTTCAGAGTTCATGTAGGATTGTTCAAATTTTGTATGCAAATGTATGCAGCTTGATAAGGGACCAATCAATTAAACCTTGGTGGGACTTGATTGGTCCATTTTCAAGCTGCATGCATTTGCATACAGAATTTACATAATCCTGCATGAACTTGGAAATATTTGCATCTCATTGATTATCCCTACTTAGGGCCAGCACTACCATAGAGGTGAATGAGGCTATTGCCCCAGGACCCCAAAGCCTGTAGGGGCCCCCAAAGATGTTTCCACCCCAACCGTTGCTCACTGGGGCCCCTGCAGAGCCTTGGGCAGAGAAGCATCACACCTGCTCTGGTGGGCGCAAACCTCTGTCAGTCTGTGGCTCTATGCTGTCACATCTTCATCCACTGCTGGCTGCATCTTCTCTGTGACCTGTGGCATGATATTATGTAATAACATGTGTCCCGGGACACAAAGGAGAGGCGCCCCTGTGAGGATGAAGCCAAAGAACGTGGAGAGGAGTGTGCCCACCAGAACAGGTGAGAAGCTACTCTGCCAAAGAGTCTTCAGGGGCCCAGTTGGAGGGTGTGGGGACTGCTGCCAGCTCAGGCCCTTGAGGGAAATTTTTTGGCTGCAACAAAGGGCCCCTTATGCCTGTTTCTAGTTTGGGGTGTCTGTCCGCTCCCCCAATTTATTTTGCCTGTTGGCCCCGTTGTTATTAGAACCAGCCCTGTCACTACTTATGGGTGCCAGATAAAAAAGTAATTTATATAAATAAATGTCTTCAGAGAGTTAAGCCTCAATCCTACACGTGCTAGAGGGTTCCCCACCAGTCAGGGCCGTCTCTGATCAGGACTGCCGGATCATCTCTCATCTGAGCTCATTGTTTACCTCCACTGCTCCATAATGCTCTATGCTGTCATCAACTGGTTGTTATGGGTTACTGCATATCCCTGCTCCGCACACTCCTTGCCTTATTTTTCTTACACCGAACCTGCTGTGGACAGAGGATAAGCATTACAGCCAGGACAGAAGACTAAAGTCCATCTACAGCACAGATGTCAAACTGTAATCCTCGGGGGCCATATCCATGCCAGTGTTTAGGATGGACTGAGAAAAGGAGAAATGTGTTCTGCTTGGTGAACCACAACTTTCCTGATTCAGTCTCGTCAATTTATTTAGCTGTGCCAAAAATGGGTAAGGACCTCGGCCCTCGAAGACTGTAGTCCGGCATCCCTGATCTACAGCATGAAGGCAGTTATAGGAAAACGCAGAACTAGGCTGGTGCTAATATCACTGTCATGTTTTATCACTTACAGCACTTGTTTTCCATAGTTCAGGGCAGGTGAGGCCTACTCTTGTAGCGATTGTCATCTCTGGAGTTCTCAGGGTCTCAGAAATGTTGTTGTAGATTAGGTGGCATGTTGAAGTGTTCTTCACCTGAAGTCAGTCTGCGGGAGCTAGGGCTGGCAGAAGCATTGCCACAGTCCTGGACTCTGGAGATGACAACTGCGTCTGATAGAAAGACTCAGCTTCCTTATCTGCTGAAACAATGGACATTATTCAATCAACACTTTTTCTTGAGTTTTCTCAGAGGCAGAGAAGGATTATCTACTAGGCAGGTTCCTGGGGCCCAGTGGGTGTCAAAATCTCCACCAGCCACCTTCGCTGACCTCTCTTCACTTCAGCTTACCAAAAGGATCACAAGGGCCCCCCAAATCTACTACCTTGCTTAGGGCCCCATTACATCTCAATCCACCTCTGCTCCGAGGAGATCATTTTTCATCTTCTCTTTCCATCGATATAACTGTTCAGCACATTGGAACTGAAGTAAAAGTAAGAAAATAAAGTATAATGAAGATTATTTTGAGTATTTCCCTGTATCCTAGTGGCTAGTGTGAAAATATCATCTTGGAGAAAACTCAGGAGAAAAAGTTAATTGAAAGTGGCCAATGTCTTTCTCATGATGGTTGACCATTAAGTTTAGGCCTTGGTTATTGATTGACTTCTTCAGCTTTCCTCCATTTTGTTGAAGCCATCTTTTTGCAAAAGTATTTAACAGCCTGTTCCATTTCCCCAGGCCCCCAACTCTTCCTCCTAAGCCCCAGAAAATGAGGAAGCCTCGACCTCGCTCCCTCTATAACCATATGCTCTTTAACGGGAATATGGAGCTGTTTATCAAGGTATTGGTGGTTGCTGTGAGGGGTTTAGGCCTGCTTTGCTGCCTCTGACTCTCTGCACAGCTCCCTGCTCTGTCCTCACAGCCTGACCTCTGCCTTTCCTCTTTAAACCCTCCAGTCTCACACCACTTCTCATCTTCTGGGGATAGTGGGAATACATGAAAAGGCCAAGTAGTCAGACTTGCCTTACAGCCATTGATGCTGGGGATTTGTAGCTATTACGAGTGTAAATATTCCTCAGTAGAATGACAGGCAGGGGTTTCAGTCTGCGGAGTAGCTGTCCTCTATTTTGTATGGAGAACAGGCTCCCTTTAGAACAAAAGCTTGCTTATCTCTCGCTAATCGGCAAATGTAATCATTGCCGGCAAGAATCTTGCTGCCTGCGTCTTCACGCTGCCCCTCCCCTCCATCTGCTGAAGGAACTCAGCTGTTGCCAGGGTGATGTGTCTGTTCTGCAGAGGGAAGACACAGGCAGAGAGCTTCAGCCCGCAATTATTACATTTGCTGATTAACTAGAGGATTAACCAAGGAATGCTTTCAAATGTTATTTTATTTAACTAAAGCCCCGTCTACACTATGAGAGATTGCAGCAATCCGGCGGCTCGATTAGCCGCCGGATCACCTCTTCCGCGTGCCCGCCGCGTCCCTGCTCGCCGCGCGTGCGCTGCATTCGATTCTCCGCTCGTGCCCGCTCATCCCCGCCGGCGCCGCTTATCTTCCGCTCGATTCCCTGCCATGGTCCCCTCGCGGGGAGCGAGCAGGGAATCGGCGGTGCGGAGATCCGTCCTGTCGGATCTTATCAATCGAGCCGCATCAGCGGCTCGATTGATAAGGAGCATCGCGGCCGCATCTACTCGTGTAGATGCGGCTTTAGAGTAGTTACTGCAAGTTTAGTTTTGGGAGTATAATCCCAATTTCAGGCTCATACATACACTTGATCAGTATTACCCTTAACAGTCATTGCTAGGTTATTAGGGTGGAGCAGAATCAGTAATACTGACCCTACATCACTAGAAGTATGGGAAGATCGACGATTAGATAGATCACTCTCTGATTGAATCTGATCATAAAGGAATCTATTGCGTGGCCACACACTGCCCAGCGAGTTCTAATAGATTTCAGCCCCCCAAGTTTCACCTCTCCACCAGCACAACTCCTTGCCCCTGTGTCTGCCATCACCAAGAGTGCCGGTACCATGTGACAGTGGCATGTGCTATTTCCACGTGGTACAGGCTCTCGTAGTGACGGTGGACACTTGAGGAAGCCAGGAGTTGCGCTGGCGGAGAGGTGAGAGTTTAAAACCCTGAGTACTGCCACAGGCGGAACACTTTACACGTGGAGTGACTCCGGCCAGGGGTCTGATAGTTGACGGGATATCAAACACCACCGCTGGGCACTCTATTGAGCCCTTGCTACCGATATATTTCTGCCATTTATGATCCATCCATCTGACTGATTTTGGATGGAAATCGATCAAAACATTTGATCTGGCAGCCATGTTGCGGCATCGTTCGTTTCAAATAAGATTAGCAAATAGGAAGGCCGATCGGGACGCAGTATTGATTTAATGAAATATAAATCTTGCATTGTTGATTTGGGGATAATTGGAGATTGATTTGACAAAATGAGGTTATAAGGACACCTAACCTTTATATTCAGTTTCGGGTGACTGGACACTTTAAGGGAGGCCATTTTGTTGGTGTATGGACCTTGCCATGGGCGGTATTTCATGCTGTTGCTGGAATCCCTCAGCAGCAGTGATTTCTGCCAAAGAGACAGAGCGCCGTGCTAGAGAAACAGACAGGAGTGACCTAGATTCTCCTCACCATCATCGCTCTCTGATGCTGTTTCTAAACATGTCTTCCCCATTGCTGCAGCCGCCTCACGGGAAGATCTGCCGTTCTCCCCAGCGAGGCCGGCCCAGCGTGCTGCAGCATTCAAAATAACCTATATAGTAATTGATGTCTGCTGGGTACTCAGAGTATATCAATATTTATGGAAGCTGTTCAGTCAATGCGTCGTTTTTAACATCAGCTTGTTCAGGAAACAGCTTGAAGAGCAATGGTGATGCCTATATGGTGGTGACCATCGAGAGCCAATCACTGAAAAAAAAACTAAAAACATTTGTATAGCGCTATTCTCCTGTTAGACTCAAAGCGCTTGTAAGGCAGCCACTAGGGGCAAGGCAGTAGCAGTGTTAGGGAGTCTTGTCCAAGGACTTGAAGAGCCTATTGAGCCCATGAGATTCAAACCCTGGTCTCCCATGTCAGTGGCTGCACCCTTAACCAGTTCACTATCCAGCCATTGAAGTCATAGTTTTGAAAGTTAAAGACCTTCTCCAGGGTACAATTATATCAATTCCCCGCCCTTCTCTCCCCTGTATGTTAAAGCGGAATATAACCCTGCATTTCAACTTTGTTCTAAAATATTATTTACAGTATATTGTATGCAACCAGCATTTTTTTTTTACTAGACCAGCATTGGAAGGGTTACACAGAGCTTTAGGGCCCGTTTCCACTATCGCGAATCCGCATGCGTTGCCCGCATGCGGATTCGCACAGTCAGTACAAGTGGATGGGACTGTTTCCTCTTGTGCGTTTCCCCGCACGTTTTTCTGTGCAGAAAAAATCTGCATGGTAGGGTCCTCAGAATTCGCCTGCGTGTGGAATGCAGGCGAATCGCACGCAATGTATTTAGTAGGGAAATCGCATGCGTTTTCCCCATGCGTTTTTTGCCGCGATTTCGCATGCGATTTCGCATAGGTATTAATGTTAATTTACACAGGCAGTGACATGGTTAAATTCGCATACAGCCTTACCTATGCAAAATCGCGGCAAAAAACGCATGCGGAATCGCACCCGCATGCGATTTGCCTGCGGTGATTCGCCGGCGATTCCGCAACGCTATAGTGGAAACGGGCCCTTAAAGTTACTGGAGATTTCTGCAGACGCATCCGAAGCTGACATAGATACATTTTGTTTACATAAATGTATCTAAGTGTTGAATGTGACTCACTCTCTCTGACTGAGAAGGAGCTGGAGGACAGCCAAAGAGTGTGTAACATTTATCACTTGTTACATTCTATTTAGTTAAATGTATCTGAATGAACTTCTGCATATCTCTCCACGGAACTTTAAACCTCTGTGTTTAACCCTTCCAATGCTGGTCTAGTAAAAAAAAAAAATGCTGGTTGCATATAATATGCTGTAAATAATGTTTTAGAGCAAAGTTGAAATGCAGGGTTATATTCCGCTTTAAGTAGACATAAGTGATAGAATTCACAGCCTGAAGAGCCATGTCATGTCTCTTTGCCTAGTAGGGATGGTCAATGAGATGCAAATAATTTTGAGTTGATGCAGGATTATGCAAATTTTGTAAGCAAATTTATGCAGTTTGAAAATGGACCAATCGAATTTTACCTCAGGAGGATTTGATTGGTTGATTGGTTAATTGGTTTAGCATAATGCTGCATCAGCTCGAATTTATTTGACCATCTCATTGACCATTCCTAGTGCCTAGTCTGATGTCCATAATACCCGTTTATTCCACTTAGAGAGGGCAGCTTGGCAATACAGCTGAGAGTACTGAATGGGAGGAGGAGGGCCGCTTGGTCACACCCCTTCCAAATTGCTGCTAGAGCAGAGGAGGAATGGACAGATGGTCACCTGCTGAATTAGACTGCAGATTTTTTAAGTTTTTAAGTTGTGACAAATGCAGATTTGTGACTGGTTCTCTTTGAAGGACACCCAGAGGGATACGGAAGCTGACATATTTATTTTCTTATATACAATGCCAGTTGCCTGGCCGTTGTGCTGATCCTCTGTGTCTAATACTATTAGCCATAGACCCTGAACAAGCATGCAGGTCAGATGTTTCTGACTGACGTTTGACTAGGTAAGCCACACGCCTGCTTGTTTCGGGTGTGTGATTTAGACAACTGGTGTTGTTTAAAAGGGAATAAATATGGCAGCTTCCATATCCCTCTTCTGTTGTCCTTTAAGGCTGATACAAACTTCTCATGGCCGTTGATCATGCAAGGCAGCTCAGATCAGCACAGGAAGGAGCCGGAGAATGCCAGCCTCTCCCTAGGTGGAGAAGGGCCCACTTTGCCATGGTTGCTGTAGGGATGTCTGGGTCACATGACTCACTTTTCCAAAGGAAATGTATCTGGAAAAGCTGCTTCAAATATGAATATTGTGCCACTACGTCCCCTATTCTCCATAACATTAAAAACCTTGGGAGGGTGAATTAGGGGGTCTAAACCTTGCCAGACAGGGTATGGACAGATAAAAACAGGGAACACCAAGAGCCCCAATAGTGTAATTCGTACTGGACAAGGTGGCAATAAGTTTGTATTGCTAAATACTCACAAGTCAGGGTCACCAGCAGGCAACCACTGTAAAGGCAGGTGGGGAGATTGTCCTGACCCCACTCAGGATTAAGAAGTCGCTCTCTGTAGACAGGAAGAAAGGGTAGCAACCCTCCACCAAGGGTGGACTCAAAATTGTATACAATGAACAGAGGCGCCAAAAGTATAAGATTAGATTAAATGAGCTTAAAAACCAACTTAAATGGCAAAATTGAAGGAGGAAGTGGTGGTCTTACCTCCCTCAAGCAGACACGACAACGACTGCGATTCAGACAGTCAAACACATTTATTAGGAACTCCAAAAAGAAATGCAACGCGTTTCGCAGGTTCAACCCCGCTTCATCAGGCAATATAGGGAGGAGTATCAAACAATCTGCACAAGGATTCAAATTAAGCGCCTCTGAGGCGCTTAATTTGAATCCTTGTGCAGATTGTTTGATAAATGTCCTAATAAATGTGTTGATAAATGTCCTAATAAATGTGTTTGACTGTCTGAATCGCAGTCGTTGTCGTGTCTGCTTGAGGGAGGTAAGACCACCACTTCCTCCTTCAATTTTGCCATTTAAGTTGGTTTTTAAGCTCATTTAATCTAATCTTATACTTTTGGCGCCTCTGTTCATTGTATACAAGGGTATGGACAGGGTCTTGTCTCATCTGCTGGTCTGCTGGTGACGGGTTATGACCTCTCTGGCTTTCTGTCCCTCTATGGCTCAGATCTCTCAGCTGACTATCTCCTTCTTGTTTCTATGTCTGGCTGCACCTGTCGCTCCTCCTGCTGATGCTGGGATGATGATGATGATGTTGCTGTGTGTTTGTGTTTGTTACTCTCATCAGAGGAAGAAGGAACACTCGCTGCAGAACCCAGGTATTATCATTCAAGGCTAGCGGTTCTATACACAGTTCAGATACTCAGAGAGCAGCTAGCCAGAACATGCCAGACGCACTGCTCTTTTGATTCAGCCAACCCTGCTGCATTGCATCTTGTAAACTCCACCCTCATAGCTCCTCCTCCTGTCCTGTCAGTTTAGGGGTCAGCATGTAAAATAACAAGAAAAAACACAAAAATCCAGGCACATCACCTCATATTAGGACATTTAAATAAGTTATTAGGGAGGTGCTAAAGGGGGTGTGGCCATCAAAATAGCAAAGTCTGTTAACCCTTCACCCTCACATGCAAATGTTCATACAAATGCAATCATTCAGGAACCACTGCTATCCCTACAGGGTCTTGGTACCAAAGAATACATTCTCTAGTGTAGTCACTTACACCGCACAGAGGTACCCCAGTATTTATAGGTTCTAACTGTGGCCCTGTTACATGCATAGTGCAGACATGCAAATATTCATTGCATCAAACCTATGTACAGAATAGAAGCACATATCCTGACGTCCTCTCCTGGGACAGATAGTGCATCAAACTAATCCTACAAGGGAGCTAACAAAATATATTCATGTCCACCATGCAAAAACCAGCATAACCTGAGTGCATGCAGTAATGGTCAGCGGGGGGAAGAAGGGATTGCACTGGACTGAAAACATATTTTGCACTATTTTTTTTTTCCTGCTCTCAATCAATGTATTTTTCATTTTATCCAATCAATACTTTACATCAATTATTTTTTTTTGTCAGAATTGATCAAACCTTGTACGATCTGAAATGTTTGCAGAAATTGATTCCCAGTACAGTATATGAATCCTTTACTGTCATTTTTTTTTTCCTCAAGAAAATTAAGATGGCTTCCTCTACTGTAGATCACTGTTGAAGTGTCTCTTCAATGTTTAGCTTTTAATGCAACAGGGACCCCTAGTGACACAAGCAATTCATTACATGCAGTTTAACGAAAAATACATTTCAAAGAAATATATATGTTAAAAATGTCAGTGCATTTACTATGTTTTATGCACCGTGTAAGCTAGATAAAGCAAGAACATGAGTGCCCCAGCTTCTGGGGACCTGGAAGTCTCGGGATCCATGGTTAATTAGGCTATAAGTAGTGTATGGTGTATTCGGCTATAATCATGTGTATGGTGTGATTGTTACTGATGACATGTCTTTGCAGTTATATCTGCAATTATCTCATTCTGGGCTCATATGTCGTAGCAGTAGTTGGAGTCTATGGAGCAAGTGCGCTTACAGTCATAGCAGTAGGTGGAATCTATGGAGCAAGTGCGCTTACAGTCATAGCAGTAGGTGGAATCTATGGAGCTAGTGAGCATAAAGTCATAGCAATAGATGGAGTCTATGGAGCAAGTGCGCTTACAGTCATAGCAGTAGGTGGAATCTATGGAGCAAGTGCGCTTACAGTCATAGCAGTAGGTGGAGTCTGTGGAGCAAGTGCGCATACAGTCATAGCAGTAGGTGGAGTCTATAGAGCAAGTGCGCATACAGTCATAGCAGTAGGCGGAGTCTATGGAGCAAGTGCGCTTACAGTCATAGCAGTAGGTGGAAGCTATGGAGCTAGTGAGCATACAGTCATAGCAATAGATGGAGTCTATGGAGCAAGTGCGCATACAGTCATAGCAGTAGGCGGAGTCTATGGAGCAAGTGCGCTTACAGTCATAGCAGTAGGTGGAATCTATGGAGCTAGTGAGCATACAGTCATAGCAATAGATGGAGTCTATAGAGCAAGTGCGCATACAGTCATAGCAGTAGGCGGAGTCTATGGAGCAAGTGCGCTTACAGTCATAGCAGTAGGTGGAATCTATGGAGCTAGTGAGCATACAGTCATAGCAATAGATGGAGTCTATGGAGCAAGTGCGCATACAGTCATAGCAGTAGGCGGAGTCTATGGAGCAAGTGCGCTTACAGTCATAGCAGTAGGTGGAATCTATGGAGCTAGTGAGCATACAGCCATAGCAGTAGATGGAGTCTATGGAGCAAGTGCGCATACAGTCATAGCAGTAGGCAGAGTCTATGGACCTAGTGAGCATACAGTCATAGCAGTAGATGGAGTCTATGGAGCAAGTGCGCATACAGTCATAGCAGTAGGCAGAGTCTATGGAGCAACTGCACATACAGTCATAGCAGTAGGTGGAGTCTATGGAGCAAGTGCACATACAGTCATAGCAGTAGGTGGAGTCTATGGGGCAAGTGCGCATACAGTCATAGCAGTAGGTGGAGTCTGTGGAGCAAGTGCGCATACAGTCATAGCAGTAGGTGGAGTCTATGGAGCAAGTGCGCATACAGTCATAGCAGTAAGTGGAGTCTATAGAGCCGGGGTCTTAAACTCAATTTACCTGGGGGCCGCAGGAGGCAAAGTCAGGATGAGGCTGGGCCACATAAGGAATTTCACAATCGCGGCGCATCGCCACCTCTGCCCGCCCCCTCACTCTTCCTTCACAGAAAGGGGCGGGGAGAGGCGGCGATCCGTACGGCAATTGACGTCAGGAGGGGCAGAGCTGAAGCTGAAAGCTCTGCCCCTTCCAGGAAATGCCGGCGGATTGCCCCACGGGTGATTTGGGGGCTCTGCAGCCCTTGTTTAGCGGCGGGGATGCGGTGGATTACCTGGGAGCACTGAAGCGAACTATAAGGAAGCTTTTGCTGGCGAGGGCCACAAAATATTGTATCGAGGGCCGCAAATGGCCCGCGGGCCACGAGTTTGAGACGCCTGCTAGAGCAAGTGCACATACAGTCATAGCAGTAGGTGGAGTCTCTGGAGCAAGTGCGCATTCAGTCAGTCATACCGCTTGAAATAAGGTTTTTACTGCAGGAAAGTTCAAGGGGTCATTAACTCTGCTCTGTTTTACAGGTTAAAATACAGAGTGTGGTCTCTAAACTGCAAATAAATAAAGTTTTATAACTGAAAATAAACATGAGACTCTTCTTTGCTACTAATGTTCTATTGGATATCCATACTACACATACAATTTATCATCTCAGAAGTTTATTTTTGCTTCAGTGTCACTTTAATCAGAAGATTTTTAGATCTGCTCCGCCATTTGTGAAATGATACGTGGCAAAGTGTGAAAACCGCTAATCTGGAATATGAAACTTGTTGCAGGATACCGGTCAGGCAATTCCGCTGGTGGTTGAGAGCTGCATCCGATACATCAACCTATATGGTGAGTGCGGTCATTCTATCGATGGTAGGGTGTGGAAGTGGTACAAAAGCCCCCTAGAAATGAACACAAGGAATCCAGGGCAGGAGATTTGGGCGCGGCCGGCGTCACAATAGACTGTAATAGGAATTACGGCTATAGCGGTGCACAGTGAGTAACTTTGGTGCCGTCAGAGGATGGAGCTGAAGTTACTTTTAAACCACTGTAATTCGCCTTCCAGCAATCACTAGCATCCGAATTACATCATTCCCCACCATCCACATGGACCTGGAGGGGGAATAGCATTTAACGCCACCAAGACTTGTGCAGCAGCAGGATAAGCAGTATATCGGCTGTATCCTGCGCCCAAGTCTCCCGGCAGGGATTTCCTTCGTACTCCCTAGAAGCAGCATCGGGGTCCGACCCCTGGAAACCTCTGGCATCCGCAATTTTTTTGAGACCCAAGTTTACTATTGTAGCCACTAATCGGGGCTCTACGTTAAGCGTTTATGGTGGCACCCAAACGTCCCTGGCTACAGATAGCGGTGGTGGACAGCAGGGGGCATAATAGAGCAGCTTGCTGAGAACAATAGTGCCCCATAGTGTGGGGCTCTGGGGGGGTGGATAGCGTCAGCGGCGTAGCTAAGGAGCTTTGGGCCCTTTGGATCACAAGGTAAGACCCAGCCTTAAAGGTCAGCTGAAGTGAGAGGGATATGGAGGCTGCCATATTTATTTCCTTTTAAGCAATACCAGCTACCTGGCAGCCCTGCTGATCTATTTGGCTGCAGTAATGTCAGAATAACACCTGAACAAGCATGCAGCTAATCTTCTCAGATCTGTCAATAATGTCAGAAACACCGGATCTACTGCATGCTTGTTCAGGGACTATGGCTAAAAGTATTAGAGGCAGAGGATCAGCAGTGCTGCCCGGATCAGTGAATAATGGCGCACAGCGCCTATGCATAAAAATGGCGCCGCATTAAATAGATACACTTATCGCTATTTATCGTTAGTACTGCATAATAATGGCGCACAGGGAAAAAAGAAGAAAAACGGCACACAGTAAGGTTATTTATCAATAGTGCCGTTCATATGCCAAACAGCAGACATTATTGCGCACAGTAACATTATTTATCAATAGCCCCCTACATAAGCCAAACTGCAAAACGGTGAATGGATTTAATGTAACACTGTCAAGGTTAGGGTTAGGCACCACCAGGGGAGTCTTAGGGTTAGGCACCACCAGGGGGGTCTTAGGGTTAGGCACCACCAGGGGAGTCTTAGGGTTAGGCACCACCAGGAGGGTTTATGGGTTAGGCACCACCAGGGGGTTGGTTAGGGTTAGGCACCACCCGGGGGGTCTTAGGGTTAGGCACCACCAGGGGGCTTTAGGGGTTAGGGATAGGTACAGAGAGGGTTCTGTGTTTTAACGCTAAATAACAAGGCTTTAACGTTAAATAGCGATAAGCGTCAAACGGAATATCGGCAACACCGTGCGCCATTATTCTCAGGCGCCATTTTCAGATAGATCCGAGCTGCCAGGCAACTGGTATTGGTTAAAAGGAAAAAATGTGGCAGCCTCGATATCCCTCTTGCTTCAGTTGTCTTTTAATCAGCTGAGAATGGGTGTCAGCAGCCACAAATAAGACCTTCCACATCTAACGAGAGCACAAACATTAGTCTAGAAGCTCAGCAGTTCTGTGTACAATACTGATATGTTTTAAAGTCCAACTTTAGTCAAATCTAACTTTAGAAAGAGGAAGGAACTAGAATGTGTTGTTGGTCGTGTCACTTTATTTCCTTTTCTGTCATCTTTCACGGTTCTGCTACCAAGTGGATGTAAATCGCATACAGCAGTAAAAGTCCTGGTGTAAAAAAAAAAGATAAAAATAAGTTGCTATTATTGTGTACTTTCTGTTGCCAGGAAAAGTCCCCCTGGCAGGGACACAGACAGCAATAAAATATCAGTGCTAGCGTCACTCTATCCCAAACCAAAATACGTTTTTTGGGGGTCTGGATTACTTAATATTACCCGCCACAAACCTGGTCACTCACTGCAACCAGTGGCATTTCAATAAAGCAGGTTTGGTTCACACTTACATGCACATAGTAGAGCACCTTGATTATAATTCGTTACAGAAGAGTCGCTGCCCTGCCCCTATTGTCTGTCCTATAATGTCCTGGTTTGTGTCCGCAGGGCTGCAGCAGCAGGGCATATTCAGAGTTCCGGGGTCTCAGGTGGAAGTTAATGATATCAAGAATTCATTTGAAAGAGGTAAGTGACCTAATGTAGGGACTTTCAGTAACACTCTACCTTTCTAAAAACAAATGTTATTTCATAAGAATGTGTAACCTAAAGCTTCCCAACTTTATCTTGACTGTAATCCATCTATCTATAAAATCAGATGTGTGTGTGTATGTACTGTGTGTGCTGCCATCACTCAAAAATTCATTGACAATTTCTACAAAACTTGGTATACTGATCCTACCTGGGATGATACAGTATGTTCCAGGATTCTCGTGTCCCCTTCCAACCCCCTCCCCCTTGTACACCTGGTTGGAACCACAACCAGCCAATCAGATTTCATCCTTGCACATCAATGGAAAAAACGTCAAAGGCTGCCATTTTCACAGTAATAAAGCCAAAGTCCCCAAACTTGGCACAGCTGGTCAGAGGTTAAAAACAAAGGTAAAGTGGGTAGGGCATAAAGCAGCCAATCAAATTTCAGGCATTCATTTTAAATGTGAAAATGTAAACTGCAGCGGTTAATCGCAGGATTCTTAAACTTGGTGCAGTTGTTCACTGGTATTAATATTTAGGAAAGTGGGTGGAGCCTACCACAATCCACAAATGGCCAATCAGATTTGTTTGATTTATAAACTGCTTCCATTCTCACATTATTGATACCACGAACCCCAAAGCTCACAAACTTAGTCATTGTGTTCGATTCACAAAGCGGTGCTAACCTAGTTAGAGACTTTAGGCATGATAACCATTGCACCACGCTGGTGAAAATCCAGTTTAGGCGTGATAAGTTTAGGCATGATAAGTTTAGATCGCACGCAAAGTCCCGCACGCAAAGCAGCGCCATTAAACTCTATGTGAAGTGCACCAGACTTTGCTAGCGCAAAACATTTGATCAGCTGTGCACTGCGGTGCTAACCCGGTTGGTGCTTAAACGTATCACGCCTAAACTTATCATGCCTAAACTTATCACATCTAAACTTATCACACCTAAACTTATCATGCCTAAACTGAGTTTAGGCGTGATAAAGGGCTTTTCACCAGCGTGCTAACTGTTAGCACCGCTTTGTGAATCAGGCCCATTGAGTGACTGTGTGTCAAGGTTACAAGTGGGCGGCGCCAACAACCACCAAATACGTACCCGAGCAACGCCGGTTTGTCAGTTAGTTCCTTATATAATTTAGCACCCAAAATGTCCTCTAAATCTGGTTTTGGCTAAATATAATACAAATAGCTCTCAGATTTCCCTACATGCATTGCTTCTCCCCGAGGCTGCCATGATTTTGAGAAGTGAGAGATTGCTGGGGACCCACAGATCATTTCAAACTTTGGAAACTTAGCATGCCTTTTAAAATTGTATTCATTTTAAAAATGACGTGAAGCAGAATTATGATTATAGTATCAAATAAAAATAACAATGTTAGTGTCCCTCATTAGAGCCCGTAGGGGACAAAGCCAACAGTGGGCCCCTGTGCAGAATAAATTACGTGCAAGGGTGTGTTATAACAGATTGTGGGAAATTCCAAAAATTGTCATTAACATAAAAGTATGTGAACTTAGCAGGGGCGTAACTAGACTTAAAGTGAACCTCCGGACTAAAAATCTACTCAGCAGAACTGAAAAGGCTTGGTGTTTCTTTAACAGTTTCACAGCATCAGAACTCTGTTTTTCTTACCAAAGCATCATTTTTAGCTGCACATAAGCTAAGCTCCACCCATCAAAGAATACTGCCCGGGCTTTTTTACCATAATGCTGTGCAAAGCATGATGTGATTTCCTATGTTGTTAGTCACGTTGCCTAGCAACTGGGAGGGGTGATCAGCACACAGGACAGTTGGAACTGTGTCTCATGCTCCGTCACCTTCTTGCAACCAAAAAGATGGCTGCCCCCATGAAATCAAACATTTGCCTGTTTTTTTAAAACAGGGTGGGTAAGGGCCCTTTCACACCAGATGGATTTTTCGGCGTTTTAACGCCACGGCCGAAGTTGGCGTTTTGCTAGGTAAAAGAAAGTCCATAGACTTTCATTTTACCTTTCACATCTAACTCGGCGTTTTGGAGCGTTGCGTTTCAACGCTCCCAGGAGCTTTTTCAGGGCTGTTTACAGCCGAAGTTGGCTGTTGGTGTTTCAATGATAGTCAATGGAAAACGCCAACTTCAGCGTTTTCAAAGCGTTTTCAAAGCGTTTTACAGCTAACTTGTTCACTTATTTTTATAGAAGAAAAAAAAAGGACGTTTTCATATGAGCTGTAAAACTCTTTCAAAACGCTTTGAAAACGCTATGTATTGGCGTTAAGCAAAAGGCTTTCAGCCTTTTCTACCGCAGCCTCTAGTGTGAAAGAGCCAAGAGATTATATTACCTATCTATTTTAATTAACATAACTAATGTAACTTAATGACAGTATGTTTGTTTAGGCTGAAGTTCCTCTTTAATAGGGCCTCCCTGGAGAAATGATAGCATGGGGCCCCCTTGGTCCATGAATGCCATGAGAATCACATGATTGGGAGCTGGCGATTGGCAGCAGAGAGAGGCAGCAGCAGAGAGTGTTCTGCAGTATCTGGAAGCAGGAAAAAATGATACTGTATGTTCCCGCTACTCTGCATGGCAGGAGGAGGTGGCAGGGATGGTGTTTGTGAGCGAAAGGGGACTTTTTTTGCGAATTGTCTACACTTGCTGTTGGGGAGAGGGAGGAGGGGTCCCAAAAGTCTCCGGGCCCCCCTAAGATGGCAGGGGTCGCAGGGGTGATTGTTACACCCATGGATCTTAGGTTGCATTTTGTAGGCGCTATGTTATTCTAGCACATATTTTCTACCTATACATTATGTCTCATACATTACTGGGCCACAGGCAGTTATCACTGCTCCTCATGCAGCAGTGTCACCCATGTTCCTAAGATAAGAGAAAAACGTAGAAAAAGGTAAATGGTCAAAAAACCAACCTACCATTCCATTATTTTATCTTCCGCTGTGCTTATTACAGAGTACAGTCATGTCACTAACTGTCCTCACAGGAACTTACAGTCTAATTATTACCATAGTCATAGTCTAAAGTTTCTCTACCATATTATTGTTGTACCATATCATTATTGTGTATTTATATAGCACTGCCATCTTCTGCAGCACTTTGCAGATTACATAGTCATAATGAGAGACAGCCACATCGGGGGAAAGACAACTACATGGAGGGGAGAGACACAGGGAGGGAGAGACAGCTTCTGCTGACGCATACATGAGGATAATCTGGCCCTGACTGTGGTGCAGCTGCATGGCTTCCCAGAGGAACTGGGGTCCCTGTGCAGCTGTACAGCCTGCCTATGTGCACCCCTGATTACAGCCTAGCACTGATGTCCTCTTCTGTTCCCCTGCTATGTGACCACAGGAGAAGACCCCCTAGTGGAGGACCACACTGAGCGGGACATAAACTCCGTGGCCGGGGTCTTGAAACTCTACTTCAGAGGTCTGGAGAATCCACTCTTTCCCAAGGAAAGGTTTCAAGACTTGATTTCTACCATAAGTGAGTATCGTCAGCAATGTTTATAGTAAACCTCTAGTTCAGATTTGTGTGCTTTTTGGCCTGGTGCACACCAAAAACCGCTAGCAGATCCGCAAAATGCTAGCAGATTTTGAAACGCTTTTTCTTATTTTTCTGCAGCGTTTCAGCTAGCGTTTTGCGGTTTTGTGTAGCGTTTTTGGTGTAGTAGATTTCATGTATTGTTACAGTAAAGCTGTTACTGAACAGCTACTGTAACAAAAAACGCCTGGCAAACCGCTCTGAAGTGCCGTTTTTCAGAGCGGTTTGCGTTTTTCCTATACTTAACATTGAGGCAGAAACGCATCCGCAATCCAAAATCTGCTGCAGCCCGGGAGTATGCGTTTCTGCAAAACGCCTCCCGCTCTGGTGTGCACCACCCCATTGAAATGCATTACCCTAGCAGATCCGCACCCGCAAGCAGATCGCAAACCGCAGCGGAAACGCTCCGGTGTGCACTAGGCCTTAGTGCTTATTGTATGGAGGATAAATTATACATTTCAGCATGCATGGAACCAGTGGGGGACAAATCCAACAGTGGGCCCCTGTGCAGAAATAAATAGGTCCCATGTGAGTGGCCATAATCATAGATTACGGTTGGATCCAAATAATGTCATAACATAAAAGTACAAACTTCAGGTAAGCTTCTGTATTGCATAACGTTTTAGTAAGAGGGCTTTTTGGTCCTTTTTAGCCCCTTCCACCCTCTTAGGAGTTCTGCTTCACCATGAGCTTCCTGGGCAGTCTGTAGCTCTGGGTGTTTCGAGTCCCACCCCATAAAGCCACATTAATCCATGCCAAGCACTGATGAGGATCAACCAGTCTAAAACCGTCTTTATGCATGTTTGGCTGTGTAGTATTAACCTCCCTGCCGTTCTAATTATTTGCTGCGCACGGCAGCGGGAGGTTTTTTTTTTTTTAGCATGTAGCTAGTCTAGCGCTAGCTACATGCTTCCCCCCTCCATTTGCTATCCCACCCACCCCTCCGATCCCCGCCGGCGCAAATACCCAGCACGAAATCCCGTTCTGAACGGGATTTCCTGTATGGGCTTCCCCCGTCAGACGGAATCCCGATCCACCCCTCAGCGCTGCCTGGCACTGATTGGCCAGGCTTCGCAAGGGGTCTGGAGGGGGGAGGGGGGGGCGGCGGGTAGTGGCTGATCGGCGGCGAGCGGCTGCGATCGGATGTTACAGGCAGCTAGCAAAGTGCTAGCTGCATGTAACAAAAAAAAAATTATGCAAATCGGCCCAGCAGGGCCAGAGCAATCCTCCGCGGCGGGTTACCCCAAGCTGAGCTCGGGATAACCGGCAAGGAGGTTAAAAAGCTGACACATCATTGAATTCCAGGGTATCTGGAGGTGTGTTTAGCTATTAGGGACAACAAACAGATCATTTGCATATTCAGCAGTGATGCATTATGGGACACCTCAGAGCTCACTCCAACCCGAATAATGGCAAATACCTTCTGTTTTCAACAAGACCTGAACTCAGAACGTCCTCTCTGCTCTAAAAGATACAGCATAATAACTTTTACAGAAAAACTTTTCTTTGTTACGGCTGACACAAATCCTGCAATAAATCTGCAGCGTCTCTAAATCCTGCTTTTATGGAAGCAAGCATATTGTTAACATCCGGTTCTTTCAAATGAGCTTATCTGCCATGGCAGTCAGGTGACACAGGGGAGAGATCAGATTGCATTTACTTGTGATTAGACACAAATGAGGGGGAATTAAATAGGCTGAACTCTCTAAACAGATACAGGGTGCATTTCTGTTTGACTTCTGTCCTGTGCAAGAGTTCAGGTCCACTTTAAGAAGACAGGTTTCTACTTTCCATAACATTTTACTAAGGAGGCTTTTTGGTCTCTTTCAGCCCCTTACACACTCCTAGGAGTTGTGGTTCACCATGAGCTTGCTGGGCAATCTGTAACTGTACAAAGGTGAAAGTGGAGCACAGAGAAATGTGTCATTACAGGCAGGGCAGGGGGGTGAGATTTACACATGGCTTTACAATTGGTGTAAATATTAACCACTTGTGGACCACAGTGCTAAACCTCCCTAAAGACCAGGCCATATTTAGTGTAATTGGCCACTGCAGCTTTAAGGCCAAGTTACAGGGCCGCACAGAATAACAAACAAGTGATTCCCCTCCCCCCCCCCCTTTTCTCCCCACCAACAGAGCTCTCTATTGGTGGGGTCTCAGCGCCCCCCTAGTGTGTGTTTGTTTTTAAATAAATATTTGTTTCTTTTTTTTAATTATTTTTTTTACTATTTATTGATTTTTTATTTTTTTTTGCAAACCCCTCCCTCCCCCCAGCCAGCCAATCCAACGGCAGTTACGCCACTCTGAGACTGAAGGCGCAGCGGAGCTCCACCTCT
The DNA here is from genome assembly GCF_040937935.1 of Hyperolius riggenbachi. NCBI lineage: Eukaryota > Metazoa > Chordata > Amphibia > Anura > Hyperoliidae > Hyperolius > Hyperolius riggenbachi. Next base: position 54,313,998 of record NC_090654.1, on the reverse strand, counting down.
TAAGCAGGAGATGCGCACACAGACTGCGCGCGATCTCCTGCAGTAGCCGGTGTAATGTCAGAATGGGCAGCCCGGAAGCAGCCTTCCTCACTGAGTATCACGCATGCTCAGTGGGAAGTTAGACATTATTTACCTGAAATATCTCCACTTCCGCACCACGTACACTCCCGAAATTTTCAGGGGAGGGAGGGAACCCCCAGATCTAGCTCTGTGTCGAATTGCAGCCCCCGAGCCCCGCTAGTTCCCGAGATAGGTTTGCTGCAATCAGTCTCGGGAACCAGCGCGGCTAGGGGGCTGCAATTCGGCACAGAGCTAGATCTAGGGGTCCCCTTCCTCCCCTGAAAATTTCGGGAGTGTACGTGGTGCGGAAGCGTAGATATTTAGGGCGTTTTACGTGGCTGCACAATTTAATGGGACGCAGGCTCCTACTGCGCATGCGGGGCTGCACAACTTGCAGGGCTGCACTAGCTGACATTACACTGGCCCCAGGACTTGACGGCAATTGGCGTTAGGCGGTCCTGAGGCTGCCACCGCGGTCACGCCCGTTGGCGTGACGCGGTATTTAGGTAGTTAAATGCTTACACGCTGAGCAGGGTAGAACTCTGCAGAATTGTGGCTGCAGTGCTGGTTACAAAAAGTTTACCTCTCTTAGCAGTAGAGGGAGGAGATAGGCGGGGTCGGGTCTTGCCTCTGTGCTGCTGTCTGGTAGTTTTATGTGATGCTAAGTATTGCAAACAGTGTCTAGCAAGTATTGTTTGGTAGCTGTGTGTTGTGGAATCTGAAGGACGATGCCGATATTCCATATTACTGAATGTATGCATTTATTTTTATTTCAGAGATAGAGAACCCTATGGAGAGGGCTCATCACATCCGTCAGATGCTCATCACTTTACCCCGATCCGTCCTGGTGGTCATGAGATATCTGTTTGCCTTCCTCAACCAGTAAGTTGTCAGCGCCAGCCCATTCCCATCTGCTGTGTTTACTCTGAGTATGGAGAGAAACAGGAAGCAATAAAGGGAGCCTAAAGCGAGGTATATGGAGGCTGCCATATTTATGTCCTTTTAAGCAATACCAGTTGCCTGGCAGCCCTGCTGGTGTATTTGCCTGCAGTAGTGTCTGAATCACACCAGAAACAAGCATGCAGCTAATCTTGTCAGATCTGACAATGATGTCAAAAACACCTGATATACTGCATGCTTGTTCAGGGTCTGTGGGTAACAGTATTAGGCAGAGGAACAGCAGCACAGCCAGGCAACTGGCATTACTTAAATGGAAATAAATAGGGCAGCCTCCATATCCATATCCCATGCACACCGCTATGCTACCAATGTAGAATGCATAATGTATTTATTTAAAGTAAACCTGTAATGAAAAACAGCCCCTGGGGGGTACTTACCTCGGAAGGGGCAAGCCTCTGAATCCTAATGAGGTTTCTCCCGTCCTCTTCAGCCTCCTGGATCCAGCGCTGGCAGCCCCTGAACAGCACGCAGCAGTATTTACAATCTGCACAGGCGCAGTACCAGGTTCCCCTCGGGCTCAGCGGAAATAGCCGAGCTCAATCGGATCCACTCTACTGCGAAGGAGACTCGCACCTGTGTAAGAGCGCAGATTGTGAAGATGGCCACACGCTGTCAGGGGCTCCCATTGCTGGATCCCGGAGGGTGAAGAGGAAGGGGGAAGCCTCATTAGGATCCAGAGGCTCTCCCTCTTGAGGTAAGTACCCCACAGGGGCAGATTTCTTCCTTACAGGTGTACTGTCATAAATTGTAATTAAAAACAAAAGTTTGCTTTCTTAAAACAGAAAGAATTTGCGATAATTCAGGTTGGAGTGAGCCTGAGATGTCTCCCAGTGCATCACTGCTGAATATATGCAAATTAACCATTGTTGCCCTTAGAAGCTAAACACACCTCCAGAACCGCTGGAATGCAATGATGTGTCAGCTTGTTAATTTGTACAGAGCCATAATAATCCAACATGCATACAGACTGTTTCGGATTGTTTGATCTTCATCAGTGCATGGCATAGATTAATTTGGCTCTATGCAGTAGGGCTTGTAACACCGAGAGGTACAGACTAACCACCAAGCTCATGGTGAACTAGAACTCGTTGGAGTGTGTAAGGCCCAGTGCACACCAAAACCGCTAGCAGATCGTCAAAACGCTAGCGGTTTTGGGAGCAGAGAGCAGATATTTGGCCGGGTGCACACCAAGCGGATTTTGTATGCGATCCACCAGCCGCATCAGCCAGTGAAAACGCTTGGCTATTGTATTTCAATGTGTGGTGCACACCGGCGGTTTGAGGTTTTTAAGCAAACCGCAAACGCGCAGCAGGAGGCGCGTTTGCGGCTTGGCAAAAACCTCAAACCGCCGGTGTGCACCATCCCATTGCAATACATTAGCCAAGCATTTTTCCAGGCGGATGCGGCCGGCGGATCGCTCCAAAAACCGCTCGGTGTGCACTGGGCCTAAGCCTGTGCCATTACAGTACAGACAGCTCTCTACATTTCTTTACCGAGCCTGCCACCTGCTGGCTTATTTATGTAATGCAGCCTGTGTTCACATAATGGCCTATTTATAACTAAGTGGACATCAAAAAAATTATTTTTTGTTTCCTACACTCCGGTGAATTAAGCTTACATTTTCCAGAGGCAATATAGTGGAAATGACCTGACTGATTGTTGTTAATAATGTGAAGAGCAATCTTGCGCTATCAGAGATGATCCAAGCTTATACACAATCTCCTCCTGCTCTTCCAGCCCGGCTATCAGGCGACCTTTTGAAACGAGGAAACAGAAGGGAAGGGAAGAAAGCTCCGATCAGGAAATATTTCAAATGACAAATGTGCTCAGTACAAACATTGCACTTGCTTGGTTTAAAATGGATAAAAGCATGTCAAGGGCTTTCCCCATAGCGTCAAAGGGTGCTACCTGGCATTTTTTAAGAAAAAAAAATGCCCTGGCAGTTTTCTGCCTTTCCAAAGACAACTAAGAGATTGTGTCATCTGTGGGTGGGAGGACCCTCATAGTGTGGCTGAGAGGTACTCTGCTCCTACCTGTGCCAATGAGCCAGCCTGTGGCATTCCAGAGCTGTTACACTGCTTCTCTTCTGATAAATGGAAAAGTCAGCCATTGCTGCATTTGGTAAAAAAAAAAAAAGAAGGGTAACAGTCATAGGCCTCAATTCACAGAGCTTTATCAAACACTTTATCAACGTTTGATAATTGACCTCATGGGTAAAATCTAATTTTGAATTCACTAAGGTGTTAAAGATTTATCGAATGTTTTATCGATGAAATGATCAATAAATCTATAACAGCTTAGTGAATTCAAAATTAGATTTTACCCATGAGGTAAATTATCAAACGTTTGATAAAGTGTTTGATAAAGCTCTGTGAATTGAGGCCAGTGTGTCATTCTGCCTCTTTTTCACGTCAGAATTTACTGCGGAGGTTCATTTTAAACTTGTCAGTGGAGGTTCACTTTAAACTTGCTACTTCAGCCTCATACACATGGATGAGGACTGTCACCCAGCAGGGATCAACAATGTGATGCTGTACAGACGCATTGCTAGCCTGCAGGCTAGTAATGCATTTTGTTGCTATGCAGGAAAGCTAACGGAGTGGCACACAAAGAGTGTCACAGAGTGGGCGGGATGACTAGGAACAACAATGCTTTAGGCCAGCGGATCCGTCAGATGGATCACTCGCCAGTTTTGATGTAGGGGATTGGAGGCCGCTGTACGCATGCTAAATTTTCATCAAAGGCAGTCGTTACTTGCTGCCTTGGCCGAGCTTAATCTAACGTGTGTGTAGCTTTAATCTGCACTTGGTTGTTTAGTAACTGGTTGTGCTCTCTGATCTCTCGCAGCTTGTCGCAGTACAGTGATGAGAACATGATGGACCCCTATAATCTGGCCATCTGCTTCGGGCCCACACTGATGCCCATCCCGGATGGCCAAGACCCTGTATCCTGCCAGGCGCACGTCAATGAGGTCATCAAAACCATCATCATGAATCATGAGTCCATCTTCCCCAGCACGAGGGAGCTGGAGGGGCCGGTCTACGAAAAGTGCATGACGGGAGACGTGGAGTATTGGTATGTACTGACATGTCTGCTTTATATCTGTTATTCCCAAGGGGGGACTTCATTAAAGAGGAACTTCAGCCTAAACAAACATACTGTCATTAAGTTACATTAGTTATGTTCATTAAAATAGATAATAGTAATATAATCTTTTACCCACCCTGTTTTAAAAGAACAGGCAAAGGTTTGTGATTTCATGAGGGCAGCCATCTTTTTGGTTAAAAGGAGGTGACAGGGAGCATGAGATACAGTTCCAACTGTCCTGTGTGCTGATCACCCCTCCCAGTTGCTAGGCAACGTGAATAACAACATAGGAAATCCCATCATGCTTTGCACAGCATCAGGGGAAAAAAGCCCGGGCAGTTTTCTTTGATGGAGCGGAGCTTAGCTAAAAATGCAGCTAAAAATTAGACTTCTATAAGAAAAACAAAGTTCTGATGCTGTGAAACTGTTAAACTGTTTGCCTTTGTACGGCGAGAGAGTCACTTATGGCTAATGTGATGTTTAGTTGTGCTTTCCTGATTTTTTTTCCCTTCAGGGAGGGCCCTTTCACACTTAATGCATTAATATGTGCTGGGTTGCGTTTTTCTTTCTCTATAGCTGTGATTTGCAAAAAAGCTTTCAGATTTTTACTGTATAGTGTGAAAGAGGCTATAGGGAGACATGGACACTGGACTGCACATCAGTTGTCCTTTTAGTTGCAACTGACAGCAACTGATATAGTGTAAAAGGAACCTCAAAGAACCCAGGATTAAACTTCATCCCAATCAGTAGCTGATACTCCCTTTCCCACAAGAAATCTTTACCTTTTCTTAAATAGATCATCAGGGGGCTCTCTATGGCTGATATTGTGGTGAAACCCCTCCCATAGTGTGATGTCATGACCATGGTCCTGACAGTTTACTGTCTGTGAACCTCGTTGCATTGTGGGAAATAACGTCTTTTTCCAACTTCCAAGCAACCAGTATGTCCCTCTGTGTAAAGAACACTCAGTAACGAACATTCTGTACAGATCACCTGGCAGAACTAAAGATGTCACCAGCAGTGATACATTTCAGAATGTAAATCGGGTAGAGGAAACATTTTACAATGGGCAAGCACTGGCTTAATGAATATTGTAAAATAAGCAGTTTTATTCATGACGGCATGCTGTTTTCACTACAGTTCCTCTTGAAGGCTGAAAAAAATCGGTATTGATGTCTGTAAAGGTGGCCACACACCATACAATTTTTTAAATATCTGTTCAATTTAAGAATTGCGATCAATTTTTCTGACTGATTGTAACATTTCAAAAATATGACCAATGTACCACACACCTATGTTCAACCTTTCCCATATATGATAAAAATGATTGGAAACTCTGATAAAATTTCTAGGGTGTGTATATTAATAAATCAACAATCTAACACACACCATACAATCTTTAGAGAGGTTGAAGAAAAATATCTGGCATTCCGGATCGATAAAAATCAAAGAAAATGGGAAATCCGATCGAATTTTTAGCCGAATTAAAAAAAAAAGCTTTCGATTTTTTTCGGAAGATCCGATCGTTTTTATCGAATTGCTGTAAAATCGGATCATTTTATTGTATCGTGTGTGGCCACCTTTAGTCTGGGCTTGAGGAATTTCATGAGATTTTGTGTTTTATTAATGCAGTGATAGCCCCCACAGCGAGCCCGGAGCAACCGATGAAGGTGAACACGATAATGGAACTGAACCTCAAACCAGCGATGAAGGTGAGTGGGCAAATTGCTCAATCAATCACGGGCAATCAGACTCCGTTGTCATCTTTGCCATTGGTTTAAAAAGGATATATTATGTTGTTGCTCTTAAAAGGTAGATCCAGTTTCTTCAGGTCCCTTTTACACTAGCAGGCTAAACCTGCGTTGCGTTACCCTTATTTGGTCCAAGAGGCTGCAAAAGCAATGGAAGTCTATGGAGACTTTCACACTTATTGCGATCCCTTGTGGTGTGCTGGAGGTATCTGACACAAGGGCAACAGCGCGTTACCGCAAGCACCGCACTTAAAGGAATACTGTAGGGGGTCGGGGGAAAATGAGTTGAACTTACCCGGGGCTTCTAATGGTCCCTCGCAGACATCCTGTGCCCGCGCTGCCACTCACCGATGCTCTGACCCGCCTCCAGTACACTCCCCCCGTATAGTTAGCACAGGTGCCCCCAGTATAGCTAGTATGGTTGCCTCTGTATAGTTAGCACAGGTGCCCCCAGTATAGCTAGTGTAGTTGTCCCTGTATAGTTAGCACAGATGCCCCCAGTATAGCTAGTGTAGTTGTCCCTGTATAGTTAGCACAGATGCCCCCAGTATAGCTAGTGTAGTTATCGCCGTTACCATGGGAACCGCTGCCCTGCTTCCTGACTCTACACAGCAGCCGCGAGATGTGCTGATGTGAGACGACAGACGAGCAGACCCTCAGCCCAGCGCAAAACGCCCCGGGGGTTGGGGACCCCAGCTGTAAGTTAACGGTGTACCTTCAACTTATTAAAGTCGAATGGCCAACTTTAGACTTTTCAGCAGATATTTGGCTCTTTTGACAAATTAGTTTGCAGACCACTGACATAGTCACATCGCTGACTGTCCTCAGAGGAGCCCACCATCTAATCCCTACCATAGTCATATGTTCTTTATAGTTGAAGGCCAATTTCTTAGGGTAAGCCAACTAACGTATCTGTATGTTTTGAGGAGGAAAGCAGAGTGCCCGGAGGAAACCCACGCAAACACGGGGAGGACATACAAACTCCATGCAGATAGTCTCTTGGCCCAGATTTGAAATGGGGATCCCAGCAGTGCCAGGCAAGAGTGCTATTCACTACACCGCCATGCCACCCCTCCTTATTTTTTGTATTATTATTTTGGTTCATTGTTTTGGGCTTGATTTACAGTGGTGCAGTGCCCAATCCTATCTCATTCACCAGTGACAGTTTTGGCATTTTTTTATCCAGTTCTCAGTGTTTAGTGTAAAATATTTGATGCTGGCGCTCTCACTACTTTTAACATTTAGGATGCATGGATAAGGGGTCTGTGAACGACCCCTACAACCACTTACTGCAGAGAAGGGAGTTATAGACTTGCTCAGCGGGGAAAGGAGTATAGCATATTAGATAAATATCCCCATGGAGTTATTGGGGGGGGGGGGGGGGTCTGCAGGTCTCAGTTCATTACTGGGAGAGCAGTGTGGGTGTGTGACTGCACCTGGACAACACTAAACAGTGTACAAAGGGAGCCCACAAGAGTGGTGCTGCACTCCCTCTGTACGTTGTTTCTTGTTGTCTTGTATGTATTTTAGTAAGGAGTGACACCACGAGGGGTTTAGCCATTCATGTAAGTTTATGCTTTATTTATTTTAGTAGTTTGTATTTATTCAGTGGGATAAGCAAACAGGTTTTAGTTTACTATAATTTTTTCGCTTTGGCTGAGAACATTGTTCTCTGCACATACCCCCCCCCCCCCCCTCACTGCTCTGCCCCCCCCCCCCCCCCCCTCCACTGGAAAAACAGAACATGTCACTAGCCCGCATGCTAGCGACGTGTCTGTACAGCCTCAGCCCTGCAATGTCACCCGAGGGATCAGGTGCCGCTCCCCACCAGGTGACAGGTTGCATACATGTTTTGAGGCTTTAGATAATGTAGACCATATGTACACATGATGCAATTTTCTGACGGATTTACTGTCAGATTGATTATTTCCAAAATGCCTGATCTGATTTCCGATCGATTTCTTTTTGTAATGATTTTTTCATAGAAGTGTAAAGAAAATTGTTTGAATAATCGATCGGAAATCAGATCGGACATGTTGGAAGTAACTGATCTGACAGTAAATCTGTCAGAAAATTGCATCGTGTGTACCTAGCATAAGTTTACTGAACCGAACACACTTAAGTTGCCTTCACACATTTATCCCTGCGATTTCCGGAAGTATTCTTCCACTTTTTCGTATTTGCAATTTTGCGCATCCCATTTTTCTTTTTTGCGTTTAGTTTTTCGCAGTGTGATTTTTCCATGCATACTAATGCAGTTAACTTACACGATTTGTATGTAATAGACTTTACATTTGCATAAATTTGCATTTCCATGAACCTGCATTGTATGTATGCATTGTATGCGTTTCGCGTGTTCAGTGTCAAAAGAGCATGCCTGCTGGCTTTTTTCCCCCTGCAGATAATTAGGTTGCGAAAACTCCCACAACAATGGATGTCAAGTGCAATACCATTGATGAATGCAAATTTACTAAAACAGAAACCAAATTTACTAAAACAGAAACCGCACACATATTCTGTCATGTGTGAAAGGGGCCTTCGAGGCATACATGTAAAAAGGTGGGAAATTTGGATGCAGGGTAAAGTCAAAAAATGGCTCACCCTGCTCCTGCAAAAGTCCCAGCCTAGTCTATTCCCCCTCCAGGCCGCCATTGACACCGGCGTAAGACATAATTTGGCTTCCAGCTATTGCTGTTGGCCGAATGGCGTTTTTATCGTAATTCGGGCTCTGTCTTTTGACGACGCCCACATCACTGATTGAGCGTGTTATAGCCAAAAATTCATATTACGGCCTATGGTGGGGCTCAAATTTCCAGCACCGTTTTTGCCTAAATTGCCGTAGAGTACTTACTAAAGCACATTGTACAGCATCTTCTTCGAATGCTAATGAATAACCCCACAGTCATGTAACTTACAAGAACTAGGTAAGAGGAAGTTTATATGCTAGCTCCTCCTACTTCCTACATAAGCATTTTCCGGTAACAAGAGAATGTTCATTCCATGGTTTCATTTTATACATCTAAACGAATTGTATTGCCATGTCTAAGGCTGGGTTCACACTATGCTCGGCTGCTCCACATTAGTTTTGAGGGATACGACGTTCAGCTGACCGGGTCAGGGGTCTGATCAGATGACAGTGGCGTAACTATAGGGGCTGCAAACTATGTTTCCGTGTGGGGGCCCGGGCTGTTTAGGGGGGCAGGAGGGGTCGCCACATGAGGGGAGAGCATTGGCCACCTACTTTGGTGTGGGGGGGGGTAATTTCCCCCCTCCCTCACCTCATAATAGGTGGCAGCAGCAGCGGGGGGCAGGAACACAGGCATATCTCCATGTGTTCCACGCGCTACTTCCGTGGAACACATGGAGGTATGTCTGTGTTTCTGCCTGCTGCTGCTGCCACCTATTAATGGTGGAGGGGGAGCGCTAAGGGTAGCCATCCACATTTTCGCAGGGAGGGCCCAGTGATTTCTAGTTGCGCCCCAGTCAGCTGAACGGCAATCCAACGCCCGGAAAAAGTGGCCCATAGAAAATCATTACTGTCCTCTATCCCAACATTTAACGAACTGCCTGCTTTGTGACAGGGCAGCGGACATAGTGTGAATCAGCCCGTAATCGTTTTGTGACTCGATGCTCATTATGTTTTTGTCTCTTGTTTTTTTAGAAGTGGAGCAGATTGAAGCCATTGCTAAGTTTGACTACTGTGGGCGTACACCACGAGAGTTGTCCTTTAAGAAAGGGGCGTCGCTGCTGCTCTACCACCGCGCCTCGGAGGACTGGTGGGAGGGGCGACACAATGGGGTAGATGGACTGATACCTCACCAGTATATTGTGGTCCAAGATCTGTGAGTTGTTTGGCTTGTTTGTGATCAGTTTAGCATCATCACTATGATCAGCCCAATGTTCTTTCTGTGGCTGTTATGCTACATGTCTGTTGGAAGTATTATTTATCTAAACATATATAAATATTGATGCGATGAAAGTATACCTGAAGCAAGAGGGATATGGAGGCTGCCATATTTATTTCCTAATAAAGTGCCCCCCCCCTGCAGAGGGGGGGGGGGGGGCAGATGGGAGACAGAGGCATGTCCCCTGCTGCATGACATGCTTCTGTCCCCCTTCTCTCCCAACATCCCCCCCCCCCCTGCCCGCACCTCACTCTGCCCCACCACCACACCCCATATGAATGTTGCCAAATCTCGAGGGGAAGGGAGGAGAGGTATTCCCTACTCAAACGCCCCCGGGGTCATTCCTGGCGGCCTTCCCCAGCTGGGCAGCTCTTTCTCTCCCTGGCTGCTCCCCGCCTCCCTGTAATCCGCAGAGCAGCTCTTCCAGGGTTATGACCCCAGGGGTCACAGAAACGAAAGTAATGGATGGCAGGCCACTGTGGCGGCGAGAATTGCGGCTACCCGATCCACCCAGCCTCCCGCATCAGGTAGCATTGTTTTTTGTTTTTTTTTTTCATTTAAATCACCACCGCAGATTCCCTTTAACCACTTAAAGAGGAACTCCAGTGAAAATAATGTAAAAGTGCTTCATTTTTACAATAATTATGTATAAATGATTTGGTCAGTGTTTGCCCATTGTAAAATATTTTAAAAAGGCACTGTAACAAGAAAAACTTCCCCTGGGGGGTACTCACCTCGGGAGGGGAAAGCCTCGGGATCCTAATGAGGCTTCCCCCGTCCTCCTCGGTCCCACAGGGGTTTCGCTGCAGCCCTTCAAAGCCGGCCCGAGGAGCAACGAAAACGGTGAATGTGTGCAGCGGCGGTGAGTTGAAATCTACGCCATGCAAGCCAGATCAGCATCAAAACAGGGCGTAGATTTCAATAAGCGTTGTCCGAAAGTAGTTGCCTGGCTATCCTGCTGATCCTCTGTCTGTTGTACTTTTAGCCACAGACCGTGAACAAGCATGCAGCAGATCCGCTGTTTCTGACATTTTCAGATCTGACAAGATTAGCTGCATGCTTGTTTCTGGTGTAATTCAGACACTACTGCAGCCAAATAGATCAGCAGGGCTGCCAGGCAACTGGTATTGTTTAAAAGGAAATAAATATGCCAGCCACCATATACTGTACCTCTAACTTCAGTTGTCCTGTAATCACACAGAGCCAATCCCAGAACTGCTGGTTACCTGAAGCCACGGGACCAGGTGCAATTTTTTCAGCACAGCATAAAATGTCCCTGAAATTCTGCACCTGTACTGACCCCCCCTCATCTCCACCTGGACATAAGGACAACGTTAGCCTATGGCTGCCCTAAATACCGAATGTAAGCCTTGACTCTATAACCAGAAAAAGAAAAAAGATCACCCTCGATGACCACCTGGCTTTTTTTTGTAAGATTTGGTAGAGGATAGTGTCATCTAGGCCCCTAGTCTCTCTTCAGGCCCTAGGTTTGCCTTGTGGATGCGGCTCTGTCTATAACACAAGCTAGGTTCATAGTGGTGTGTTGTAAGGGCCGTATTGTAACGTTGCCTGCTACACTGCAATTCACCACCTATGCGACAGTCACAAGGTGGTATTACGACATCCCAGGTGTGTTACCGCAAAATTCATGCGTTGACAGTGAAGCATACTTTTCAGTGATGGTTTGCTTCACTGTACGCGATGCAATGATGCTTTTCCCTTCCTGCTGTTAGCGGGAGCGCAACACAACTCCCACTGTGGACCTATCCTGCCTATTCCTTTCCTCATCCCTACCCCAACACTCTCATGGTTGTGCACCCAAAACTCACAGCACTCCGAATGTGACGGGAAAAATGTATAACGTCATTCTGAGAATGCAGAAATTTCCCAGCATGCACCACTGGCTGTGACTGATCATTTCATCCTGTTGTAGCGATGACGCCTTCTCAGACAGCCTGAGCCAGAAAGCGGACAGCGAGGCGAGCAGCGGCCCCCTGCTGGACGATAAGTCTTCATCCAAGAATGACATCCAGTCCCCCACAGAGCACCTGCCAGAATACAACTTTGCTGGAGTCTTGGGAAGGTATGAAGTGGGCAGAATTGCTGTTGCCAGGGGCAACGTTGGGGTGTGGCGGGGTGGATGGGGAGAGAGACAGCAAGCTGTCATACCAGCACAGCGGTGAAGATGTACATGTACACATTGCTGGTAGAGGTAACACTTATAGGGAATGTTCCGCGGTACTTTTAAGAAAAAAAACCCTACTTATGTGGGGCTTCCCCCAGCCCCTGGCAGCCTCCTGTGCCCTCGACGCAGCTCCGGTAGCCCGGGGATCCCCTCCGGTGCAGGTGCCGACCTCGCCAGTTCGGCATCTACTGTGCCGGCGCGAGAGCCGCTCACGGTCGCACTGATGCCATCTGGAGTGTTCTGCGCATGCGCCTGGCGAGGTTGTCACCTGCACCAGAGGGGTCCCTCGAGCCACCGGCTGGGATCAGGGCTGCGGCGTGGGCACAGGACAGCTGCCAGGGGCTGGAGGAAGCCCCGGATAAGTAGATTTTTTTTAGGTACCTCGGACATTCCCTGTAAAGCAAACCTGAAGTGAATGTATGATTGTTGTATGTGTAGTACAGCTAAGAAATACTGTAGAACATGAGTAGTAAAGAAGAGTCTCATATTTTCCAGTACAGCAAGAGTTAAGAATCTTCAGTTATTTATGCAAAAGAGCTTCTCTGAGCTACTCGACCCGACTTGGGTCCAAGACAGTCTGAAGCACTTACACATCAAAGAAACGGTGAGAGACAGGTTCAGATAAGCTTTTTGGGCCCGTTTCCACTATACCTAGGCGAATGTGCATAGAAAAAACCGCCTGCGTACGCAAATATTTTTTTTGTATGTTATTTTACTGTTGCCATTCATTACTATTGAATTTCGCCCGTAATGGAAACAGGCCCATTGACTTGTATATGTCAAGCGAATCTGCATGCAGATTCGCACTAGTGAAAACGGGCCCTAATTGCAGGGAAGTTGAAAGGGTCATTAGCTCTGCTTTATAGTTTAAAAATGTTTTGAAAATTGCAAATATGACAGAATGATGTAATATACAAAAAATAAACCAATAAGATATAACCGAAAATAAAAATGAGACTTTTCTTTGCTACTAATGTTCTATTTATTATTCATACAACACATACAATTCATTATATCTAAAGGTTTTTTCGCTTCAGTGTCACTTGACCAGCAAGGGGGTTTTCAGATCTCTTCAGAATGTAACTTTTTTTACATATTACAATTAGTTTGGTGTTTTTGCATTATTTATCTATTCTTTCCCTGCTTATGTCAGAGTTAGGCTGCGATCTGACGGAGCAGCCATACCACGGCGCAGAAGTGGGGGCGACAACCACAGTCCGCCGCGGCCACTCGGGCCTTGCATAGACACTCCTCCTCGGGCCGCCGCCTGTCCCAGCAGCCCCCACAAGCTGTCCCTGAGCCGCGGACGGGTGGACAGTTCTGACAAACGCAGGATGGCAACGTTTGGCAGCGCTGGGAGCATCAATTACCCTGAGAGGAAGGGACTAAGTGATGGGATTTCCCTGCGATCTGTGACTGGAGGCACGAGGCACAGCAGCCTCGGTGACCACAAATCCCTGGAGGCCGAAGCTCTGGCCGAGGTAACAAAGTAACACCAACAATTCTTCACCAAAAGTAAATATGCCTTACACATTATAAAGCAGAACCTCAATATTGTGTGGGGGTGGGAGGAGCAACAGGTTAGAACGTTCCCACTATGAGGTTTTAGCTTTCTTCCAGTACTGGAGACAGGTAGTCGTCATGCGGATCAGGTTATATGGGCAACACAGCCCAGCCAGTCATTTGGGCACCCAAAGCGGATAGTAGCCCATTGGTCACTACATAGGTTGTAGCCGATCGTAAATAATCGGCTACAACTAGTGTTAGGCACCAATAGGGGGGAAAAGGCGGGGGGAATTAAGGTTAGGCATTAGGTGTAGGGTTAGGTTTTAGGTGGAGGAGTTAAAGCGGATCCGAGATGAAAAACGAACTATAGCAAGTAACTTGTCTATATATCTTATCTAAAGTTTAGTTTACACAGCAAATCTAGCTGCAAACAGCTTAAATAGAATATGATTATTTCTTTCTGTGATACAATGACAGCAGCCATGTTGTTTGTAAACATTGCACAGAGGCAGGCTTATCTGCATCTTGAGCAAAAAAAAATAATCTCCTCCTCCCCTCTGCCTCTGAAACCTCTGGCTAGTAATACCTCCCCCTCCTCCTGCCCAGGCTGAGCTCCCATGAGCCCTTGCTACTGTCTGAAAGTGCCTAGGCTCTCTGAAAACCTGTGGGCGTGGCTTATTTAGTTTATAGGGAATTAGAGTATTAAAACAAAAACAAAAAAAGTATTTGGCTTGAGGAATGCCCTATAAACAATAGTAAAGGAACACAATTATGCAATGAGTAAAAATTCATCTCGGATCCACTTTAAGGTTAGGCACCTTAATGGGGGAAAGGGGGAGTTAGGCACTTGGAACAAAGGGTTAGGCCTGTTTCACACTGAAAACTGGCATCAGCGATGCTTTGCGGCGCGCCCGTTGCACCGCATCGCCAAAAAACAGGCCTTCAGGGAACACCACATTAGTACACAATGTTCCCTGTCCGGCCACCAACCAAGAAGTGATGTGTGCTTGCGGTCACTTCCTGCTTCGGGTATGTGGAAGCGTATTGTAAAAATACACTTCCGCGTATGCGCGCCGCAATGCCAACTTTTTTTTAAAAAACCTCACGACGCCATAGACTAACGTGACTTCCCGGCCGACGCCGGTCGCCGCAGAAGCTGCATGGTAATGTAATTCTGCGCTAGCGTTAGTTTAGGCACTTCCGGCAAATTGCACTGCACCGGGGGAAGTATAAACTTCCCCATAGGGTTTCATAAGGCTGCGGTAGCAGTGCAGCAATTTGCCGCACCGTGTGTGAAAGGGCCCTTAAAGAGGAACTCCAGTGAAAATAATGTAATTAAAAAAAAAGTGCTTCATTTTTACAATAATTATGTATAAATGATTTAGACATTTATCACATGGTGACATTTGTACTGCTGGCAGGTGATGTCAGTGGAAGAAGATGCTGCTTGATTTTTTTTAACAGTTGGAAACAGCTGTGATTTCACCACAATATTAGCCCTACAGACCCCCCTGATGATCCGTTTGAGAAAAGTTAAAGATTTCTCATGGGAAAGGGGGTATCAGCTACTGATTGGGATGAAGTTCAATTCTTGGTTATGGTTTCTCTAGTGTTAGGATAGGTGCTGTATAGTGCATAGTAAAATATCAGTAATTTTAATTATCTGTATTTTACTATTATCGACATCCCCCGGCGCCTAACTGATGTGAGGGCACCACAATACGTCTGCGTCATCATGGGCAATAGAGGAAAATCGCTTCAGTAGGGACAGGTGCAACAACAACTTGATATAGGTCTTGACCATAACAAATTCCACAAAGGTTTAATGCAAAAAAATAAAAATAAATAATATAAAAACATATTGTGGAACTGAAATTGGGACCTCTTTCAGGTTTTTATAGTTTTCTGTCTACCCGTATTTCTCTTACTTCCTACACTCTTTGACAGGAACAGAGGCAGCCACAAATAAGAGTGTGTTTGGAAAACATTCCCGACCGCCTGCAATGAAAGTCTATGGAGACAATTATACTTACGCAGTATGGCGTGATGCGACGTGTACGACGTGATGTTTTTGCCACTACGTTACCACGAGTCTTCTGTGGTGAGCTGTGGCGATCTGCGTCGGCCCGGAAGTCACGTTTAGTCTATGGCGATGCTTGTATTTTTAAATAATTACCGATGCGGTGGTGCGCATGTGCGGAAGCGTATTTTTACTATACGCTTCTGTGCATTTTCGAATACCCCGAAGCAGGAAGTGACTGTAAGCGCGCGTTACTCTCTGCTTGGCCCAATGCCAGATGGGGAATACCGCGTAGTAACGCAGTATTCCCCGAAACTCCCCAAAGGCCTGTTTTTTGGCGGCGCACCAGTTTGCAGTATGAAAAGGTCTTGGCCTTTGTCAAGCTGCACTGCTGTCCCTCATTTCCTGTTTCCAGGACAACTTGGGTTCATTGTAAAGTCATGAAGATCCATGGAGATCTTAGAGACAGGAAGTGAGTTCAAATCTTCATGTTAGAAACAGACAACAGGGAAAAACTGGTTCCAAACCATTTCTACACTATCCAAAACCTAAATGAATTTTACCCAATGCTGAACTTATTATATGCACCTTTGTCAATGCAGATTCCCTTCAGTGTTTGTGACTTTCCCTCCTTTTTAGGACATTGAGAAGACAATGAGCACAGCCCTGAGTGAACTAAGGGAACTGGAACGTCAGAACACAGCCAAACAGGCTCCAGATGTTGTACTGGATACTCTTGAACCCATGAAGAACCCCGTCCTTGGACCTCCCAATTCTGAGCCTGTGAGCCCTCTGCACACCATCATGATACGAGATCCTGATGCAGCCATGCGGAGAAGCAACTCCTCAAATACCGAGATGATGACCACTTTCAAACCTGCGCTGTCTGCCCGCCTGGCTGGATCTCAGCTTAGACCTCCACCAGTAAGGCCTGCCCGACCAATGGTTCAACACCGATCCAGTAGCAGTAGCAGTTCTGGGATGGGGAGTCCAGCTCTCACCCCTACAGAAAAAGTTTTTCCCAACAACTCTTCGGAGAAATCGGGAACCATGTGATCATCTCATGTTTTCCTACGCCTCGGCAATGAGGGAGTAATAGGAGGACTGTCTCCAGTGTGTCCATGAGTCAACCTCCTCAAGTTATCATGGATGTTTCTTTTTGTCATCCCTAATAAGTTCATCTCCCTCGTGAAAGGCTTACCAATGGATATCTTAAAAGGGATCTCAATTTAGCATCTCTACATTAAATGCGTGATTTTCATCTCAACCCCTCTTCACTAAGTATGACCCCATCTCATATCTGTCTGTCCTTCAGATTGCCTTAAAACTGCACTGAGTGCTGGGAAGACCCGGCACTATCTAAGTTTTGAGCCTTCGTTTGGGTTTACGTCAAGCTTGCATCGCTGTGAAGTTGGAACCCAGGTGACTCTCTTAAGTGTCGTCTGAGGATGTTCTTGGCTTCAGCCCAGGTTTTGACTTCATTGCCAAGAAGAATCTGTGAACAAACCCAAAAAACGTGAATCTGTGAAGGAATTGAGGCTAAGATCGCACTTACATTCCTGTGGAAAAACAGGAAATGGCTTTGCAGCTGCCATCTTGTTCTTTGACACAACTAAAATATGGTGGCTTCCCCAAGGCCTATGGATGCTTCCTGTAGTTTATGAGTAATATGCTTCACTACAGAGGTTTTCCACAGAGTGGGGGTGGGACCAACTCAGCTCCATTTTCAGAATGTAAATTTGTACATAATTACTCCAAAATGCTAGTTATGTTGTCATCCCTGTGCAGGCCAGAGGCCAAGCAATTATAAATATATCTATACATACCTATATATAGTAGTTGAAACCTATGTAGGATAATGTGAATTATGCTTGAACTTACTTCTGTTTTTGCTGTCACTGGAGAAGGGGACACAGCGTGTGTGTATATATAGTATGAATATTACATTAAGGTATCACTGCAGTGACTGTTGTCTTCACGTTACCTATCTCTGGGATTCCAGTTACGCTGGTGAGATGTTTGTGTGAAGGACGTGTGAGGAAATGTGTGCCAAACCGTTCCTCGGTGTACTGAATATTCTAACACGGTCATGACCAGTATGATAGAGCAGTGCATGATGGAGGCTGTAGTACAAACACTGCTGAAGGGCCACAGGTAGTCTGTGTTTGTTTGATGCATTTAACCACTGAGCCATTTTTTGACTGGAAATGTTTATTTTCGGCTAGGAATAAAATTGGGGTATGTTTAGTAAATATGTGATGTATCTGCCGTTAGCAACCACGTTTAAATGGGACAGAGTGTTCTGTCTTTAGCGTGTTTTTTTTTTAAATATATTTTGTGTTACAATAATACCAAAAATATAAAGTCAACTTATTTCTAATAAATTGTGATTATTAGACAGCAGTAGCGAAAAAAATATCCAGTTTGCTAATTCAATGTAGCCTAGAGGAACCAATGATGTGTTTGTTTGCAGTTGCCTGTTTTTCACCTGATGAAACTTGTCCTGTGATTGGCTGTTTTTGGATACAGCCCGTCCAATGAATTCCACCAGTGCAGCACTGGAAGTGATGGGAATGGGGCGGATATATACTACATGCTAGCCCAGCTCTTTGTACATAGGTTAAAGGGTATAAAACTGTTATACACAAAAGTTAATCATCTCCCCATTTTCATAGCTAAGTGGATAAAATGCTATCTTAAGAAAAATTAAATTTTTACTCTCCCCCCCCCCCATAATCTTCCCCTGTGATATATTTTCTCTTACTGTAAAATTCTGAACGTGTGTAAAGATCCTGTTATCTTTTCCCTGTGGTGTAGCCAACTTTCATACTGGATCTACCTTTGTACTAAATATCAGTCTTTTCATGGGTGTGTCTTTGCAATCCCCTTTATACTTCATTTCTTCAGAACGGTCTACATATAGAGGGAGGGAAAATTGAAGGCATGCCCCCACTACACTCCTAGGTATATCACCAAAATTCAGAAGCAAAAGATGTAGTTGATGGGAATAAAGTTTAGAATGAACACATTTTTCAGTAGAAATAAGCCTATAGATCTGTACAACAGTCGTGAAAGGGGAATAAAAGGATTTGGTTCCCAAAGAGGTACTGTCTCTCTGAAAAAAGGGACAGTTGGGAGCTATGCATGCTCTGTGTAGGTGGACAATACCAGAAGAGAAAGTAAAGGAAGTAAAGATTGGGAGGAGCAGGAGGTCACATGGTTTACTGAAGAGACAGAATATGTAGACAGGCTTTAACATAGAAAACTGGATGGTTCCTCCACTCGGTGGATGATATGAATGCTGACAGAAAATAGACAGATTACAAAGATAAACACTTTATAGAAGTTGATGAAGTGAACAAATATAACATTTACGTTTAAAGTTTACATGTATGCTTTAAGTTTGGTTTTACCAAGACAAGCAGAGAAGCCGTTTTATTGCCTATATCCGTGGTACATTAGCCTATATTTATTAAGGTTCACCCGATCTGAAGGGTGTTGGGGACCAAATAAGGTGATCCTGCAAACGTGGTCTGCAAGATCAACTACATGCTTACCTGTGTCATATCAGCAATTTGCCAGACTTGTCAATCAGTAGTTGAACTGTTGCTGATACTCAACAGAGCCTAGATATGCTCACTCTGGGTGCATACCATGACTGCAATTGCACAACTGTTAGCTTTAGTCTGATATAACTCAGGCAAGGGTTGAAGACATTTTACGTAGATGACTTAAACCTCACCTAAAGAGAAAAAAAAAGTATACATTTCCAAAAACTGTACAGAATTTGAAGCTGAGGTCTACACTGTGCCATATCATGTCAGTGCCTTGTGGCCAGTGCTCTCAAACCTTGTAACTGTCACTTCTAGCTTGAAGCAGGTATATTTGAACTACATTTCCCATAATTCCTTTTTATCCAGCAGCCCAGGTACATATCTCGAGTGAGACTGTTAACACAAACAGCTTGATTCACTAACCGGCGCTAAGCCGGTTATTGATCCTAAACACGTGGGTGAAAACCACGGAGTTAAAGAGGAACTCCAGTGAAAATAATGTAATAAAAAAAGTGCTTCATTTTTACAATAATTATGTATAAATTATTTAGTCAGTGTTTGCCCATTGTACAATCTTTCCTCTCCCTGATTTACATTCTGACATTTACCACATGGTGACATTTTTACTGTTGGCAAGTAATGTAGCTGCTGCATGCTGTTTTGGCAGTTGGAAACAGCTGTAAACAGCTATTTCCCACAATGTAACAGGGTTCACAGACAGGAAACTGCCAACAGTACCTCGGTCCTCAGAGCTTCTTGTGGGAGGGGTTTCACCACAATATCAGCCATACAGGGCCCCCTGATGATCCGTTTGTGAAAAGCAATAGATTTCTCATGTAAAAAGGGGTATCAGTTACTGATTGGGATAAAGTTAAATTCTTGGTTGGAGTTTCTCTTCAAGTGGTTTGCGCCCATATATCGCACACAGCCCAGGGCAGTGCGCACGCAGCCAGTAATAGTGCGCGGTGTGACGATAACATCGCACCTGCTGCCCTGTAAATGAAAACGGCGCATCGGGTCCCCCCGAAACGGAGCATCACTGCGCCGCTTCAGAGGCACCCGATGCGTCATTTTTGTCGCGTTTACACGGCAGAAGGTGCGACATTATTGTCGCACCGCGCACTATTACCGGCTGCGCGCGCACTGCCCTGGGCTGTGCGCGATGTAGCTTTGCGGGCCTATTACTGCCCGCAAAGCTACTTATGGGGCACTAAGTGGCTGTTCACTCCGGCGCTATCACTTAGCGCCGGTTAGTGAATCAAGCCCAAAGTGTCTTTATTTCTTTATTCCACATTATAGTTGGTGAAGAAATCCACTGCTGTGTGCTTCTGTTTTTTGGGGGGTTTTGTTAGTCAGATCATGGTGTGTAATTAGTGCTTATCAGCAGCTGTGAATAGACTGCAGGAGCACTACTACTCTCCCCCCACTGAGGTGTAACCCCTTGAGTGCTCCTTGTAAAGAGAAACTATGGTCTAATTGTCAAGGTTTTTTTTAGGATTTCCATAAATTTGAATGATGAAAATGTTTTTGGCCATACAGGTTATCATGCTGTGGTCAAGTTCCACTTTAGAGACCTGATCAGAGCCATGTAGATAGAAATTACATCCACTCATGCTAATCATCAGTTGAGCTCTGTTACCACTGACCTCATCAATATTAGCTCCATACCTGAATACATGATTTCACACCTGACTAGAAACACATCATATAATATTTCTAACAGCAGTTTGTTAAAAGCAGTCCTTTTCTAGCAGTGTTCCCCAACCCTGTCCTCAAGGCCCACCAACAGTGCATGTTTTGTGGAAATCCACACAGGTAGGTAATCGGCTCCTCTGCTGAGACACTAATTACCTCACCTGTGCATATTTGTGTTTTCTGCAAAACATTTACTGTTGGTGGGCCTTGAGGACGGGGTTGGGGAACTCTGCTCTACGGGATCCTGACTAGGCTTCTAAGGTCTGAATAACAGGAAGCCATGGATAAACTGACACCTGAGGCATCACCTAAGTATCAATTAACCAACTAAAGGGCTATACAGACAACCTAAAGCACAGCCTACAGATGTACAATTGTCTTATTGATTTATATATTTTTTTACTTATTAGTATTAATCCAGGCAAGGTTTCCTGGATCACTTAGATTATCCAGCCCTGCAGAACCTTAGAAAATTAGGCCCTTATTAGGCATCCTATTAGAGTAAGGCAGTTTATTAGAAGGGTCTCCGAGTTGTTCTCAGTCCTCCCTATAAGGGTGTATATATTCTGTACTTGATTACAACCACTCAGAATGACTGGCAGGGCATGCTGTGCATTGTAGTTCCCAGGGAGGACCAAGCGCAATTTGAGACCAGATATGAGTACAGAATGTTGGGAATAACCATCATGCTCAGGGGCATAAGTTAATCATCCCCGGTGTAATTCGGTGGATTCAGTATATTGTACCCAAGTCAGGTGGCAGACAAGTCCTCGCCACTTCCTCTTCTGTGTAAATGCCGTGCAGCCTATCACATAGTGGCTCCAAACACTGTATGTCTAGTGCCATCCGGAGCTCCTGGTGATCAGCTACAGTGAAGAGGACCTTTCCGCTGCCAGAAATGAAGTATGAAGCTCTGCTGCTGGCTGTTCTGCACACCAGCATTGGGCCGGCCCCCGGGCCATACCACAACTGCAGGGGATATTGTTGCGCCTCTGGTCAGGGTCCTTGCACTGTTGCTGCCTTCTGGTGTCCTTGGATTTTATAACACAAACCTCTGGTAGTTTAAAGCAGTTTAATGAATAGCAGGTTATACCGAATAACCTTTTCAGCCCATCTCTACAATCATTAAATATACCTTGGCAGCCTTTGCTGTCTGCAGGCGTACTGTGACACGCTCATGCTGAGAAATGGCCATGCTTGCTGGGACTTCCAAGGCTCTGGCTAATGAGCAGTGACAAACAAAATCATCTGCTTACTGGGGCTTAGATGGATCTGAACCCTCAAGCAAGCTTTGCCTTTCTCCTAAGATAACTCCTCACATCCTCAGACACTCGAGAAATAGACACAAACGCTAAAACGACTCAAGTCAAGCCTCTATAGAAGGAAAAAATAAATAATAACACAGATAAAAGCATCAAGCACAAGGCAATTTATTAGCTACGGAGGGTGACGGTATCAGAATTAAAAACACAAGATCAATAGATCTTCTGGAAATTTAAAAAACGTTCATCCGGAAGATTCTGCTCCGAGAACATCAAAGCATTTTAATGATGTTCTTTTTCACGCGGGAGCCGTGAATTAGGCCACCGCTTCTACCGTGCAGCTGATAAGGGCTTCAAAGACAACCGAGCACAAGCCGCATTTTCAAAGGACGTATTCGTGCCACCCCACCGGCGACAGAGCTTTCTGACCTTAGTTGTGGGTGAGCTGTGCAGTCACATGGGGTACCAGTATAGAGGAGCACCACTGGATGGATTTTCAGATCAATGTAACTGATACAACAGGAATTAGGTTCTTCTCAGTGTATTTCTCTAGGGAAAAAAAACAAACTCGGATTAGCTGACAGTATTGATGTATATAGTGTAAAATATACATTTGCTAATATTAGCAACCCAGCAACAGAACAGTGGCGTAATTACAATTCATGGAGTCTCCTAATTGTTCCTACCCCTCCCCTTGGTGCCCTTCATGGCCAATCTCACAAGGGTCATAATACGAGTGGGGCCATCATGATCTCCACACCCAGAACAAGCGTAGCCACAAAAACACCTGATCTGAAAGGGGTACCTGAGATGAATTTACAAAAAAAAAATTTTTACACACACCTTGGGCTTCCTCCAGCCCCCTTCAGGCTGATCAGTTCCTCACCGTCCTCCTCAGTTGCTTTGATCCTCCGCTATGAGTTTCGGTAATTTCCCAAGTCAGTGACAGGAATGCGGTGGGGCATGCAAATGTGCAGAATGACCCCGGCTAGGGAAATTACCAGGACCCATAGTGGAGGATCCAGGTGGCGGAGGAGGACAGCGAGGGGCCGATCACCCTGAAGGGGAATGGAGGAAGCCCCGGGTATGTATACATTTTTTTTAAACTAATCTCAGGTTTACTTGTAAGTATAGTCCCCTGTATTGGGGGAAGGGAATGTTAGTAGTTGGGGGGCCCCCCATACCCCCGGGCCTCCCTGCGATTGCAGGTGCTGCTCTCCTCTAGTTACGCCTCTAAATTAGAGTCAGCTCACCTTTACGGTTCTTGCTTGTCTGAGTTGCAAACAAAAACAGATCTGAGTGACTTTATAGTTAGAGAGGGGAGGGGCAGCAGCAATCCACTAAAGGATGATGCCAGAAAACACAGAATCCCAGCTTCCAGATTCAGATGATCTACTTTTCTTTATTTATATACACTTTAATGGATCTGCCTGCTATTTAGATCTTATTAAAAAGCTGAGATGCCCAGAGTGTTGCCCCTCAGCCTACCTGACTTCTGACCTTCACATTCTAAGCAGGGGGTGGTCAAATGTCCATCTCTGGAATCCTCTAGTAAGCCAGATCATCCACCGGGCAACATCAGCAGGTGCCTGGGGCCTAGTGGGTGTCAAGGGGGCCACCTGCCACTTTCATTGACCTCTTTCCACTTCAGCTTAAAAAGGGGAGGGGGGTGTCTAATCTACTAACTTGCCTAGGGCCCCCATTACATCTTCATTTATCATCTCCTTTTCTAATATTTGTATTTATACTGTTCTACTCATGAAGATAATTATATGTAAACAGACACTGGAATTATGGGACATTGGTGATGAGTAAGAAAGGATAGTTTAGACAAGAGAAAGCACTCACAGGTGAATTTAGACATCCATTCCAGCTTAGTGAAAATGGCACCTAATAATAACATATATGGTATTCAGCGTGGCTGAACGGAATGTTATTGTGACTGGAAATGGGAGTTTCATTTTAAAGGGATACTGTAGGGGGGTCGGGGAGAAAATGAGTTGAACTTACCCGGGGCTTCTAACAGTCCCCCGCAGACATCCTGTGCCCGCACAGCCACTCACCGATGCTCCGGCCCCGCCTCCGGTTCACTTCTGGAATTTCAGACTTTAAAGTCTGAAAACCACTGCGTCTGCGTTGCCATGTCCTCGATCCCACTGATGTCATCAAGAGCGCACAGCGCAGGCCCAGTATGGTCTGTGTCTGCGCAGTACACTCCTGGAGACATCAGCGGGAGCGAGGACACGGCAACGCAGGCGCAGTGGTTTTCTGACTTTAAAGTCAGAAATTCCAGAAGTGAACTGGAGGTAGGGCCGAAGCATCGGTGAGTGGCTGCGCCAACACAGGATGTCTGCGGGGGACCATTAGAAGCCCCGGGTAAGTTCAGCTCATTTTCCCCCGATCCCCCTACAGTATCCCTTTAAAGTCTAAGTTTACTGTGCCAGAAAAAACAAACTCTATAAAGTGCAAAAATGTCAGTGTACAATTCAGGTTACCCTGTGAATCGTCTGCAAAATGTCCAAACAACCAATGATCATCTGCCAAGGCTGGTATCATTATGCAGGAGATGCAGTGTTCACTGCACAGGTGGCTTGGTTAGGGTTAGGCATCGGTGGGTGGAGGTCGGTTACGCCCCTTTTACACTTAATCAGTTGGTGTGCGTTAGTCCATAGCAGTGCATTGTGAAAAAGATTTCAGTTAAAACGCGTTAAGTGTGAAAGGTGCCGTAGGAAAACATGGGCATTACTTTGAAAATCAGTTTTCTTTCAGTTATAACTGAGAGCAGCTCTGAGGGGGTAGTGGAGGTTGGTTAAAGCAGGAGGATTAGCCATACTATGCCAGGGAAAAACATATAAGTAGATAAATACTTGATCTACTTACATAACACATGTTTTGTACTGTCCACGTTTTGATTTCAGTGAATTTTATATAGTAAATGAAAATAATTGTGTTCCTGGTGGGAACCATGTCTTTTGCCCACAGTTTGAGGCTAAATACTGATGCAATTTCTTCCCCTATCTTTTTTTTTCTTTTCTCCTCCAATTGCTGAGTCACCTCAGGCTTGCTTGTAAACACAAGTGAGCAGAGGATCATGTTTCAGCTAGGCAGGGAAATAAAGGGAAGAGGAGGAATATATTATAGATAAAAAGAACCCCCAGCATGCAGCTGAATGGCAATGGCTATTAAAGGGCCAGCGCTCCTAAGGAATGTGATAACTCCAAACCATAAAAGAGGAAAAAGTTTTGAATGCAGGATTAGCATATTTACTCTTTACTATCACTTAATACACTCAGACCAGTTGCTGTTGAAATTTGATTTTTATGGTGACAATCCCGCTTTAAGGAAGGCATTGGGGGGCTTTGGGGTTGGGCATCGGTAGAGGCAGGGCTTGGGTAAGTTTTACTGATATTTTACTATAGCTAAACCTATCGCTATCTAAATTACCGCTGCAGATAATTACTAGTGGATATTTCTGGTGCCCAAATATCTGCGGCACACATTTTGCATGTACCCAACACGTGCACAATTCATCTCTTCAGCTTCCCAATTTTGCACTAAAAAATGGATGATACCTGTTTATGCCAAACATTTCACTTTCTGCTTCTTACAACCAATTAGAACAGCAGGACCTAGGACTCAGGGGACATTTTGTATACAATCCTTGAGCTGTTGCCATGGTTGCATAGTTGTGAAATTCAAAGTCCCTGGCAGTTTTAGAAAATAGTATCTGTCTGCCAATTAAAATGGAAAGATTTTTTACTGACAATAAATGTGGCATGCACAGCACGAACAAATGCTGAGCATTTTTTTTTCTAATGGGTTGAATTACACTTTATTGTGATTCAGAGCTGTGTGGTCACCTGATACCATGTCCTGTATTTTCCGCTAAGACTATGGGCTGCCCAACAGCTGGAAATGTTTAACCTGTCCCAAACTGTTCTCTATTTGATGAAACCCCCAATCACATTACATTAGTTTTGTGTGTATACATTATCCCCGCCCACTATAAAGATGCTCCGCCCCAACCTCCTTCAGTTACTATAACCTGTGTACATCCGCCACTACTAACCTCAAGTTAATGCTTGTAAATTAATACCATATGACCAGCCCAGCCTGTGAGGCCGCATAGAAGAAGGCATTAAATATTTGCTAATGTAAACCAATGTGCCCAGTACATTATTATATACATAAAGTATTCCACCATATGTCAGTGTGAAAATATTTAAACATATGGGCCGTGCAGCCAGTTTTTCCTTGTGGTGCATTATGGGTTAGAAGGAATTTGTATCACATTTTCAGATTGCGCAGCAGCCTCATGGTAAACCAGAACTCCTATCAGTGTGTAAGGGGTTACAAAGGACCAAAAAGCCCTCCTACTGTTTGCATATCACATTTTCCTGATGAAAAACGAGCCTTACCGGATCAGCACTTTACACTGCAAGGAGAGTAGCAGATACTGTTGTAGGTTAATACTACAACTTTCTTACAGTTCTATAGTGCCGATACTTTTTCTGCAGAGCTTTACAAAGAATAAACGTCACTAACTGTTCCCTGAATGGAATGTCAATGCAATATCCCTGTCAGTTTTTCATTTATACAGGGCCGACCTCTTCCGCAGTGCTGTACAGAGTATATACTGTATAGTCTTGTTGCTGACTTTTCTCAGAGGAGCTGACCATTGTAGTCTAGGACCAGTTAGTCTAGGTCAATTAACTTATCTGTATGTTTCTGGGATGTGAGAAGAAACCGGAGTGTCCAGAGAAAACCCAAGCAAACACTCCAAAACATACAAACTCCATGCAGAGAGTGCCCTGGCTGGGATTAGAACCAGGGACCCAGAGCTTCAAGGTGAGAGTACTATCCACTATGCTGCTTGTAGTAAAGTATATCTTGTGAGGAAGCCATTTCCCAATAGAATAGAACATACTGATAAATCCCTTGATGTCCTCCCCCAAGAATACTGAACTTACACTATTCTGTTGCCATTAGACTGTGACTATGGTAGGGATTAAAGGCTACTTTCCTGTAGTCCATGCCAGTGTACGTTTGAACTATATGAGCACTTTAAAGGACACCCGAGGTGAAAATAAACAAATAAAATAAATATCTATCCCCCTCCTCCTAAAAATAACTTTTTAAGATATTCCACAGGTTTTTTTTTTAATTTTTAAATCTACTTTTTAAGTTTTTTTACTGTTTTGTTTTTGCTCAATGATACATTCATTGAAGTATGCCAGAGCTAAAATCTATGAACTATTGAGCCTTTTTATCTCTTTCCTGCTCTCAGAAGCTTTTCTGCTAGGAAAGTCTTTTATAGTTGTAATTTCTTATCAGGGAGGGTTATGCTATATAGTCTGACCCAGTCCTGACAGGAACTGCTACTTACATACTTAAAAAAGGAACACAGACGTGTATGTACAGTGCCTAGCACACAATTAACTATGCTATCTCATGCCACATCGGTATCCTTTAAATTGCAGCCATTTTGTCTTTTGACAAAATGCTGCCTTGAATACAGTTCATCAAATATTCCTGTAGATGGTGCTGTTTAAACTAATCTAGGCTCAACATACATGTCCTTTTCACGTTTCATGAAGTACCTAACAGCACCTCCTACTGGTTAGCAAGAGGAATGATTATAATTGGAAGAAATTCTAGAGACATCACCATTAAAGGATACCCGAGGTGACATGTGACATGATGAGATAGACATGGGTATGTAGTGTCTAGCACACAAATAACTATGCTGTGTTCCTTTTTTTCTTTTTCTGTCTGAAAGAGTTAAATATCAGGTATGTAAGTGGCTGACTCAGTCCTGACTCAGACAGGAAGTGACTACAGTGTGACCCTCACTGATAAGAAATTCAGACTATAATACACTTTCCTAGCAGAAAATGGCTTCTGAGAGAAGGAAAGAGATAAAAAGGGAAATTTCTTATCAGTGAGGGTCACACTGTAGTCACTTCCTGTCTGAGTCAGGACTGAGTCAGCCACTTACATACCTGATATTTAACTCTTTCAGGCGAAGAAAGAAAAAAAGGAACACAGCATAGTTATTTGTGTGCTAGGCACTGTACTTACACATGTCTATCGCATCATGTCACTTAAGGTATCCTTTAATATACTCATTCATTCTCCCTTGTATAATTCACACTGCCTGATGACTGCATTTTTAAGGCATGGGGGTCTCAATAGGGATTATTTTGTAACACAACATAATAGTTCTGAAAAGTATTTACAGCATTTCTAATAAAGGCTGTTTTCTACCATCACCCCTGAGGCTGCGACTGACATCTGCACTATGCTTGGGCTCACACTGCACTCTAGGTTCCCGGAACCTGTATACTGTATATCCTGTTCACCGACCTTGCTACTGTCTCTGCTTCCTCTGTGCAAAAATGGCATCTGCTAAGGCTAAGAGCACCTGTGGCCTAATTACTGTGACATCAGCCATGTCAGAAGCGCCCCCTTCCCCCATATACATGATGAGGCAGCTTCTCGGATTATAGATATCAATTAAGCACAAAATGGCGGAACATGTTGATCATACGGCAGCCAATCAGCTCACTGGAGTCAGATGACATCACGAATTCAAGGCTAAAAGCCCACTATCAAAAGGCCACAATATAGCAAAACAGCATTTAGAATAATTGTAAATCTTACATTTTAAAATGACAGTTATGTACATATTTGCACTATACCCAGAGCAGGGTCATCCACAAGGCAACCTAGGCAAGTGCCTGAGCCCCAAACGCTAGCTTCTCTGGACCATCTCCCACCTCAGCTTACCAAAAGGGCAGACAGATTTACTTCCTTGCATAGGGCCCCATTTAAAGGGAACCTAAACTGAAATGAATATGGATTTTTCCTTTTAAAAATAATTCCAGTTGCCTGACTCTCCCGCTGATCCTGTGTCTCTAATACTTTTAGCCGCAGCCCCTGAACAAGCATACAGATCTGGTGCTCTGACTGAAGTCAGACTGGATTAGCTGCATGCTTGTTTCAGGTGTGATTCAGCCACTACTGCAGCCAAAGAGTTCAGCAGGACTGCCAGGCAACTGGTATTGTTTAAAATGAAACAGCCATATCCCTCTTAGTCTAGGTTCCTTTTAAAGGACAACTGACGTGAGAGTGTTACGGAGGCTGCCATATTTCCTTCCTTTTAGGCTTCTTTCACACTAAGACGTTGCATTAGGTGCTACGTTAAGGTCGCATAACGTACACCTAACGCAACGCACGGTGGTGGTGGCAGAGGACGTTAGCAAAGAGCCGCGTTAAGCGGCTCTTTGATGTGTCCGTGATGCATACTATAGTACGCATGCGCTGGTGGAGACCACGTGAGCGGAACACTCCGCATCACGTGGTCCCGCCAGTGACGTCAGCACAGTGCAGTGAATAGAAATTAGCCATGTGGCTAATCCCTGCGTCTGTGCAAGCAGGCTAAAAGCCGCACTAACGCCGTAGCATGCTGCACTGTAGATTGACGTGCAGCGTTACAATGTAACGCAATGTGGGCACTGTGAACAGCCCATTGCAGTTACATTGCTGTGCGTTGGGGAGCGTTACAGGCTGCACTAACGTGCGCCTGTAACGTCTTACTGTGAAAGCAGCCTTAAGCAATACCAGTTGCCTGGCTATCCTGATCCTCTGCCTCTAATACTTTTAGCCACAACCCCTGAACAAGCATGCAGCAGATCAGGTGTTTCTGACATTGTCAGATCTGCAGGCCCGGCCCTAGACCATTTGCCGCCTGAGGCAAACTTTAAAGAAATGGGCCCTGCAGATCTGACAAAATTAACTGCATGCTTTTTCTGGTGTTTTTAGACACTGCTGCAGGTAAATAGATCAGCAGGGCAGGCAGTCAGGCAACTGGTATTATTTAAAGGACACCCGAGGCAAAGATAAACTAATGAAATAAACTGTTGCATCTATCTTTCTTCTCCTAACAATGACTTTTTAAAGAGAACCCGAGGTGGTATTTAATTATGTTACTGGGGCACAGAGGCTGGTTGTGCACACTAACACCAGCCTCCGTTGCCCCATGGTGTGCCTCCAAGACCCCCCTGCGCGCCACTATACCCCCGCAGTGCTGGCGACACACAGCGCGTCGCTAGCACAATGCTTACCTAAGCGCTGTCAGTCTGCGCCGCTCCCCCGCCTCCTCCGCATCGGCGCTACCCGCCCGCGTCACTTCCCTCCTATCCGCGGGAGGGAAGGGACACGGGCGGGTAGCGCCGATGCGGAGGAGGCGGGAAAGCGGCGCTGACTGACAGCGCTTAGGTAAGCATTGTGCTGGCGACGTGCTGCGTGTCGCCAGCACTGCGGGGGTATAGCGGCGCGCAGGGGGGACATGGAGGCACACCATGGGGCAACAGAGGCTGGTGTTAGTGTGCACAACCATCCTCTGTGCCCCAGTAACATAATGAAATCCCACCTCGGGTTCTCTATTCCAGTTTTATTTTATGTTTAAATCTACTTTTTAAGTTTAAACTGTTTTATTGTTTTTGCTCAATGAGACATTCATTGAAGTATGCCAGAGCTAAAATTTATGAACTATTGACCCTTTTTATCTCTTTCCAGCTCTCAGAAGCCATTTTCTGCCAGGAAAGTGTTTTATAGTTGTAATTTATCACTCAGTGAGGTCACACTGTAGTCAATTTCTATCTGAGTCAGGACTGAGTCAGCCACTTACATACCTGATATTTGACTCTTTCAGACGGAGAGAAAAGAAAAGGAACATAGCATAGTGATTTGTGTGCTAGGCACTGTACATACACATGTCTATCTCATCATGTCACATGTCACTTCGGGTATCCTTTAACAGGAATTAAACATGGCAGCCTCCATTTCCCTCTCCCTTCAGTTGTCCTTTAATCTTAACCACCCTTCTGCAACGGTACCTAAATATACGTTGGAGAGCTTGGAGGGTTAGGACAGTAGAATAGAATCAAATTGGGCGCAGCAGCTTCTTTGTTTTCATACAATTCGATCAGAATTTGCTAAAAATTATACAATTAATGGGCATCTTGAAGACTTGGAATCATTTGTCCCCCATCTTAAGTAATGTAAATGTGTTAGCAAAGGAGAAACCATTATGTGAGAGTAAACAGCCTGTTCATTTGCTCAGAGCTTGTATCATGGCTGACAGTTCTAGGCAAAACAACAGACTGAATATGTGCAGAGCAGGATCATCCACCAGGCAACTAGGCAGGTGCCTGGGGCGCAGTGGGTGTCAGGGGGCTTTCTCTGACCTCTCTTCAGCTTACCAAGGGGGACCCAAATCTACTACCCTTTCTAGGGCCTCGTTACACCCAATCCATCTCAGGATGTGTGTCCAGCCTACACCTAGAAAGGCTACCTCCACTTTGTTTAAATATCTACACTGTCTGACTATCCCCTCCCCCTGCCATTGCTATGAAGACCTGTCATACGCCAGCCCCTCCCCATCAAAAGCACAGGGTGAAGCTGCCCCCTTCTGATTGGCTTATTTGTTGGTGCTGCGCCTGATGACGTTAACTTAACCGAGCTGCTGATTGGCTGAAACCTGTGTAATGTTATTTTCCTAGTTACTATTAAAACTGTGTATGGAATCTGACCTAATATGCTAATATATGCTAATGAAACCCGTGTAGAACAAATATCCTGACTGGAATCCAAATAAAAACTCAGATTTTGTTTTCAGGTGCGTGAGGTCTGTGTATTCTTTTCATACGCGGAGGAGGTCATGACTGGTACTCTTGTGAAATGCTACTTGCCTGCCTGTTATGGTCATTTGGCGGCTTCTGAGCAGCAGTGGATCAGTGAGGCGGTAATCATTCCAAATTGCATCCAATTTTAATGCAAATTGGGTGTAGCTTGGAAATGGACCATTCCAAGAAGGGAAGGCATTTGATTGGTCCAATTAGAAATATTACATTTGCATGCGAGCGATAATTCTTACCATCTCCCTTAGGCCTGGAACCCACTAGCAGCTCTTTTGTAAGTACTTGTGATTTGAAAAGCTCTTGCTAATGTGATGTTATAGGTGGGATCCCACTAGAGGGATGTGATGTTTTTAAAAAATCCCCCACAGCATTACATTAGTAAGAGCTTTTCAAATCACAAGCGCTTAGAAAAGGCTGCTAGTGGGTCCCAGGCCTTAGGGCCCTGACACACCAAATAGCATTTTGCAGCTAATGTTTTTTTTAAAAAAACGCCTCCATTGACTTACATTAAAGTCTCAGCAAAATCACAGCGATCGAGATTTAAAAAAAATAATAATAGAGATCACAGCAATTTTAATGTAAGTGAGTGGAGAAATAATAAAAAAAACGACCTGCAAAACGCTATTTGGTTTATCAGGGTTTTTAAATTGCATCGCAAATTCTAGGATAATATCGCTTCGTATGCTAGAAGAAATGGAGGATCAGCAGGACAGCCAGGCAATCTGCATTGTTTAATCGGAAATAAATCTGTCAGCCTCCACATCCCACTGACTTCAGGTGTCCTTTAAAAGTGTACCCGGACACATCTGGGGTTACCGTTAGATCGAGGCTGGTATGAGCCACACTGCCAGTAAGTCCAAACGCTTTCTCTTCCTGAAAACCACTACAAAACGCTATCGCTAATCGCAAGCGCTAGTGTTTTGTATGAGCAGTTTGTCAGCGATTTCATGAGCGTTTTAGGGAGAGATTTTAAAAAGTGTATCAATTTGCCAGCGGTTGTATAGCGATTAGTGATTAGCGTTTTAAAGTCTGATTGGTCCTTTCAATTACTTTTAATTTTGCTACAGTGTGCAGTAACTTTAAAACGCTAGCAAAATCGCTCCGTGCAGGTTTTGATGAGCGATTACGCCAGCGATTACATACTTAACATTGAAGCGCTAACGCTCCCAAAATGCTGCATGTCCTGCGCTTGTGATTTTTCTAATCGCAATCGCTCCAGTGGAAGTTGCCCCATCCATTTACATTACCTGAGCATTTTACAAAACGCTAGCGTTTTCAAACGCTCCCTAAACGCTAAAAAAATCGCCCTTGTGGGTTCCAGCCCTTAAGCTATACCAGTCCTGTCCTGCTGATCCTCTGCCTCTACTACTTCTAGCCATAGACCCTGAACAAGCATGTACTGTAGCATATCAGGCGTTTGACACTATTGTCAGATCTGACAAAATTGGCTGCAGTAGTGTTTGAATCACACCTGAAGCTAGCAGCTAAACACCTGAATGCAGCTAAACAAATCGGCAGGGCTGCCAGCCAAATGGGATTGTTTAAAAGGAAATAAATATGGCAGCCTACACATCCCTCTTGGTACAGTTATCCTTTAATTATAAAACCCGGGTACTAAGTGCATAAAATAAGAAGGCAATGAAACCTAAAGAGCCAAAAAAAAGTGTTAAGGGGTTCTGTGGATCTTTAAAAAAACAAAAACTGACACTTACCTGGGGCTTCTATCGGCCCCCTGCAGCTGTTATGTTCCACACCGTCCCCCGATGCTCCGTTCCCCGCTGCTGGTCCTGGCCAAATTATCTTACTAGATGAATAGTGCGCGCTCGCGTCTCCGGGAGCTTACTGCGCAGGCGTAGTACGAGGTTTTCTGCCTGCGCAGTAAGCTCCCGATGACGCGCGCGGGAGCGAGCACTATTTGTCTAGTTAGACAAATAATTGACCAGTGCCGGAGGCGCGGAACGGAGGATGGTAGGAGGACGGCGCGGGACATGACAGCTGCAGGGGGCCGATAGTAGCCCCAGATAAGTGTCAGTTTTAGTTTTTTTTTAACAATCCACAGAACCCCTTTAACCACTTGAGGACCCACCCTTTACCCCCCCCCTTAAGGACCAGCGCTGTTTTAGCTGATCTGTGCTGGGTGGGATGTGCAGCCCCCAGCACAGATCAGGGTGCAGGCAGAGCGACCAGATCGCCCCCTTTTTTCCCCACTAGGGGGATGATGTGCTGGGGGGGTCTGATCGCTCCTGCCTGCCTGGGTGTTGCGGGGGGGGCACCTCAAAGCCCCCCTCCGCGGCGAAATTCCCCCCCTCCCTCTCCTCCCTCCCTTACCCGGAGATCCGAGGCTGCACAGGAACGGATCTGTCCTGTGCAGCCTCTAACAGGCTCCTGCCTGTCATGTGACAGCGATCCCCGGACGCTGATTGGCCGGGGATCGCTGATCTGGTACAACGCTGCTACTGTTAGCAGCGTTGTACGAATGTAAACAAAGCGGATTATTTCCGCTTGTGTTTACATTTAGCCTGCGAGCTGCGATCGGTGGCCCGCAGGCTATTCACGGAGCCCCCCGCCGTGAATTGACAGGAAGCAGCCGCTCGCGCGAGCAGCTGCTTCCTGATTAATTAGCCTGCAGCCGGCAACGCAGAACTACGTCGCTGGTCCTGCAGCTGCCACTTTGCCGACGCGCGTTATGAGTGCGCGGTCGGCAAGTGGTTAAAGTGCAAACAGTAAGGGCCCTGACACACCAAGTAGCGTTTTGCGGGTCATTTCCTTTTAAAAACGTTTCTATTGACTTACATTTTTTTTTTAAATGACGATTGCAGCAATTTTGCCACGATTTTAAAGTAATTCAATGGAAGGATTTTTTTAGAAAACGAAAATGAAAAAATAAACATTCTGTGCAAAAGGGAAATCACCAAATACATTCTACATATAATCATTAACCATCCAACCTCAACCCACTAGTTCTAGTAGTGGCTGCCGGAGAGATACAAAGAGGGCGCACTTCTTTTGCGCAGACTGGCAGCGACTGGAGGAAGTTACAGCACCCGGTGAGCTGGTGAAGTCGGAGGATGGTGGGGTGGGAGTGATCCATCCGCATGGGGCTGGAGGGAGCTCCAGGTATACATATAAAACTTTTAGTTTATATCCCCTCAGTTACACTTAAAGTGCTGAAAAAAACATGTACTACAAACTGCCTAACGACCGCTCCAAGCCGATTGGCGTAAACACGGCAACAGCCCAGGACCACTCCATGCCAATTGGCGTGACGTGCTAGGGCCGAAGATTGCAGGGGATTGTGCGCCGATTTACATTTACATTGTACAGCTGTGCGATCTACAGCAGCGCTGTACTGGGGACAGCCGTGTGATACAGCTGTCCCCCTGAGAGGCAGGCGAGCGTTTGGCTCTCATGGGCTGATGTCTATGAGAGCCGATCTCTAGGATTGGCTGGCGGGGGGAGGAAGGGCGGAGTTAGGGGGAAAAAAGGAAATTTTATTAAGAAAATTAAAAAAGGTATAAATACTTAAAAAAAAACAAAAAACATCGCTGCAGGGATCACAGCCCACCAACAGAAATCTCTGTTGGTGGGCAGAAAAGGGGGGAGGGAAATTACTTGTGTGCCGAGTTGTACGGCTCTGCAGCCAAGCCTTAAAGCTGCAGTGGCCCTATTAGTAAAAAAATGGCTTGATCACTAGGGGGGGGGGGGGGGGGGGGGGGGGGTTTAACACCGCGGTCTTCGAGAGGTTGAGGCACATACCCATGACGCAACGTTTTTCTGTGATTTTTCCAGCGGCCGTGTTTCTTTGTGGACAAACGATTGTTTCTGTGATTTCACAACGTGGGTAGGTGTGCACCATTAAACGAACGATATTTTGTGACACACAGTGATTACAACCCACACGTTGGATCGGATCTTTCACATCCCCATCGACTCCTGTGCAAAGTCCCACGATCGTTTGAACGCTCATTCGCGCCCACTGTGTGCCGTCGTGTGTTACCGCAGTAGGGAGATAGATCAGGGAATGCTCGTTCATCAGGTTACATCTTCATGGGTTTCCCGGTCCATTCTCTGGTGAGTATGTAGCATTAAAAGCTGTAAAATGTACTGTAATTAAAAAAAGAAATAAAGTAATATCAAAACTATTTTTAGTAATTTTTATCTTGGTGGGAGCTGTAAAGGTATTGCTATGCTTTAAAAAATATATCTCTGGAGAAACCTCAGGAGAACAGTTTATAGGATGTGGATTATAATATTTATAACACTAGGTGAGTAAGGACAACTGAAGCGAGTGTTATATGGAGGCTGCCATATTTATTTCCAGTTTTCATTCCATATTTATTTGCCATATTAATACCAGTTGCCTGGCTATCCTGCTAATCCTCTGCCTCTAATACTTTCAGACATAGACCCGGAACAAGCATGCAGCAGATCAGGTGTTTCTAACATTGTCAGATCTGACAAGATTAGCTGCATGCTTGTTTCTGGTGTGATTCAGACAGTACTGCAGCCAAACAGATCAGCAGTGCTGCCAGGCAACTGGTATTATTTAAAAGGAAATAAATATGGCAGCTTCCATATACCTCTCACTACAGTTGTCCTTTAAGGCCTAGTTCACACTATAAAACCCAAGCACTTAGAGCTTAGTAACTGATGTTCAGAGCTATATTTAAAGGAATGTGGGTTTTTACACATTCCTTTAAAGAAAACGTAAAGTTTCCATGGGGGGTACTCACCTCGGTAGCGGGAAGCCTTCGGATCCGATTGAGGCTTCCCCCGTCCTGTTGTGTCCCACGGCGGTCTAGCTGTGCCCCTCCATGTGAATATTCACCTCCCCGGCTCCAGCGCAGGCGCAGTATCTGCTCTCCGCACGTAGATAGGTGGAAATACCCGCTAGTTGTCTGCCCGCTCTACTGCGCAGGCGCAAGTCTCCTGCGCCTGCGCTGTAGAGCGGACCCGACAGAGCTCGGGTATTTCGACCTATCTCCGTGCAGTTTGCCGCAACAGCGCCCCTGCTGGAGCCTGGAAAGGTAAATAAATCAGCGCTTATCAGCGCTTGTCGGGGGAGGATTCTGGGACACTTTAGGGGAGCCAGCGCTGGACTGCCTGCAGCTACAGGGGTAGGTGAAGCCTTATTGGGACCCTGAGGCTTCCCCCTCTCAAGGTGAGTACCCCCCAGGGGAACTTTTTTTTGTTACAGAGTCTCTTTAAGAAAATGGTACAGGCAGCACATTTTCGATTTTCTAAAAATCAAAACGCTGCAGTGAGAACACCCTCATAGGGTTACACTGCTGTATCACTTTGCCGATCACCAGCAATTGGTAATCAGAGCGCAATTGCTCACAGTATAAACCAGCTGTGGTTCTCAGCACAGTACATCACCTGTAATAGACATTCACATAATGTCCAGCAGGTGGAGACAAACAACCACCATAACTGGGCCTTCAGGAAAAATTTCACAAGAGTTAAAATAAGTTTTCAGTGGCTTTAAAAAAAAAACAATCATACGCCATCCCCCCCCCCCCCCCGTAGCTCCTAGGTTTTATTTCCAGGCCTGGCAGCCGTTTTATGTCTATTTTTCTATTGGCTTTGCTGCCTCCAGTTCAGATGTTTTTGGAAGTCTTGGCAGCCGCGGCGTCCCAGAATCCTCTGCAGCTGCAGGTTGGGATATGAGCGCTCTGTGACGGCTCGCACTGTGAACAATGTTTGAAGAAGGTGTAGGAATTCTGCAGCACTGTCCAGGCTCTGCTCCTCAGCAGGACGCTGGCACCACCATCGTTTACACTCACTATATTTCCACACGCTCCTCTGTGGGGGTGCACACAGAAATGGAACATTTTTCTCTCCCCGAGACTTCCCTTTTAAACTGAGCCTGACGTCTTCTGTTAAAGTGCACCTGTCAAAAGAGAAAATCAGATTGGTTACATTCTTTATTCAGTGTATGAGCCAGGTCGATTGCTTCCTTCCGATCACAATTATCAGATCAACGAGGTAGATGGTTTGCTAAAATTGTATTGATAATGGGCACCTTAAAGGGAACCTTAACTGAGAGGGATATGGATGTTTCCTTTTAAACAATACCAGTTGCATGGCAGTCCTGCTGATCTCTTTGGCTGCAGTAGTGGCTGAATCACAGAACTGAAACAAGCATGCAGCTAACCCTGTCTGACTTCAGTCAGAGCACCTGATTTACATGCTTGTTCAGGGGTTGTGGCTAAAAGTATTACAGACACAGGATCAGGAGGAGAGTCAGGCAACTGGTATTATTTTAAAAGGAAAAATTCATAACCTTCTCAGTTTAGGTTCCCTTTGAAGGAAGTTGCCAATCTTTACAATTAGTACAACTTCTATAATAAACACTATGAGACAGGTAGTCATCTTCTAAAGTGCATTTATATGTCTATTCCAATACACATGAAAACCCACATCCCTGTCCCATACACATTGCACTCACCCCAGTAATAAACTCCTCAAACCTCCCCCCACCTACGCCTGCAGGCCTAAATTCTCAAAAAGTATTTTGATCCATTGCAACATTTACTGTATGCAGTGCAGTCATCAACCCCTCCTGAGCCCCAAGTGCAGCCATTAACTTTGCTGGGTAGACTTATACTTAAGTCAATAAAAAATTCCAGCTTAAGAGGGATGAATATTGGAGTCGACTTATATACGAGGTCAACTTGTATTCCAGTATATATGGTAAATAGTGTGCTGTCATACAGATAGAGGGGCTGCAAGGGGGACCAGCTGGTGAAGAAAACTACAGAAGTCTCTGAAAAATAGAACATTGACAATAACATAACCTCATCATTTCACTACTTCCTAGAACCTTCTCCAATCCCCCTCTTCAGGCTTAATGCGCCCATTAACAGTGCAAAGAAAAGTTTGTATTTAATCAATTCAAGGCATTGAAGAATCCAACTTGAGATCGTATCTAAACCAGTTGAGGGGGATTAAGACAGGGTAAACTCTCTAAACACATACAGGGAGCATTTCTCAATGTTTTTCTACTGTCCCATGCAAGAGTTCAGGTCCACTTTAAAGGGGAACTAAAGTGAGAAGAATATGGAGGCTGTCATCTTCATTCTCTAATGAACAATGCCGGATGACCAACTTCTGTGCTGATGCTTTGCCTCTAATTCATCACTGGCCCAGAATGAGCATGCAGATCAGATACTCTTAGGCCTAGTGCACACCAAAAACCGCTAGCAGACCCGCAAAATGCTAGCAGATTTTGAAACGCTTTTTCTTATTTTTCTGCAGCGTTTCAGCTAGCGTTTTGCGGTTTTGTGTAGCGGTTTTGGTATAGTAGATTTCATGTATTGTTACAGTAAAGCTGTTACTGAACAGCTACTGTAACAAAAAACGCCTGGCAAACCGCTCTGAAGTGCCGTTTTTCAGAGCGGTTTGCGTTTTTACTATACTTAACATTGAGGCAGAAACGCATCCGCAATCCAAAATCTGCAGCAGCCCGGGAGTATGCGTTTCTGCAAAACGCCTCCCGCTCTGGTGTGCACCAGCCCATTGAAATACATTACCCTAGCGGATCCGCACCCGCAAGCAGATCGCAAACCGCAGCGGAAACGTTCCGGTGTGCACTAGGCCTTAAAGTGCCCATTAATGGTACAATCTCCTGCCCAATTGAGCATCTGATCAATCGGATCGGTCATCGTTAGTAATACAGATCTACAAAGTTCGATTCACCAATCATTCAGTTGACCCATTTTCAGATCCAGTCCACTGGGCACAATTGGATTGATTGTGCCTTCTTGGGGCCTGAATGTAACGATCGGTGTAACACAGAGAGGATCTGATTATTGGTGATCTGCAGTATCACCAAAAATACAGATATATACCTGATTATTGATGATTTGCAGTATCACCGATAATCAGGATATATTACTAACCTCTGGACACCTGAGAGATATGAGTGTTTGGTGCAACAGTAATACTCTGAGAACAATACCAGGAGGACAGGTACCAAGGCAGTAAGGAATACTGCTAGAGTATGAGTACCTTCCAGCAGCCTGAGAATCTCCCGCAGGGAGAAGTCAGACTGGGAGAGGAAAGGACCAGAGCGTGAGTGACACCAATCCTCTTAACTGGGGAGATAGCTCTCAAGGTC
Source organism: Hyperolius riggenbachi (assembly GCF_040937935.1). Lineage (NCBI taxonomy): Eukaryota > Metazoa > Chordata > Amphibia > Anura > Hyperoliidae > Hyperolius > Hyperolius riggenbachi. The sequence goes on along the minus strand of NC_090654.1, from coordinate 54,274,187 downwards.
GGACAAGCCAGGTCGGCAACACACGGACATACAAAGTACAAAGACAGGAGACTGATTCGGTAATCCTAAGGCAAGCAGGGTTTGGCAACAGAGTATCAGATATAGCGAAGTACCAAATCAGTGAACAGAAGAGTGGTCAGGAAATCAGAAAATCATAACAGATAATAAACAATGCCTAGTCTTGGGTGTGAGCTCCGTGATCATCAACACCCTGGAACTAGTCTGAAGTATAACAGAATGGTAACACAAGTCCCTAATCTTGGGTGTGAGGTCCTTGATCATCAACACCCTGGAACTAGTCTGAGGTATAACAGAATGATAACACAGATTCCTAATCTTGGGTGTGAGGTCCTTGATCATCAACACCCTGGAACTAGTCCGAAGTATAACAGAATGATAACACAGATTCCTAATCTTGGGTGTGAGGTCCTTGATCATCAACACCTTGGAACTAGTCTGAAGTACAACAGAATGATAACACAGATTCTGACAATAAGGTCTGAGTGCTTCCACGTAGTGGTGCTCAGCAGAGCTCGAATATTCGAGTAGCTCGAATATTCGAGCTCTTTTTCAGCTATTCGAGCTCGGTATTCGAGCTCCGAATAGCTGGAGCTATTCGAATGGGCTATCCGAGTACACTCGAATAGCCCATTCACTATTCGAGCTATTCGAGCAACCCGGCGCTATTCGAGCTCGGTACCGAGCTCGAATAGCGTCATAGCCCAGATTGATGTCCTTAGAGCCAATCAGAGGGCTCCCAGGCCCTCTGACGGCAGCCAATCACAGAGGGGGACCCTGGCCAGCCCCTACCCTATAAATAGCGGCCGCCATGTTCCGTTTCTCCATGCTTGCCTGAGACTTGTACAGAGAGAGAGTTGCTCCTTTGTGCTTTGGCTTAGCAAGTGCTCTATTGTGATCATTTACCTAGCGTTTTTGCTCACCTACACCTGCCATATACACCTATATTGTTGTTAGTTAGATAGACATTGTATTTTAGTTAGTAGCTTGTGTGTTACATTAGAGACAGGCAGCTGCTGCAAGCTTACAGGTTTAGGCCTCAGGGGGGCCTTGCCTCTGTGGGCAGCTGTCCTCTGTTTATTTCTCTCATCTATACCAGTATTTCTGCTGTCCTTTACTAATAGTATTGTAGTTATACTGTACTAGGAGTAGGACACTCACTGACTGTCACTGTTTATAGGCTACTAGCTAGCTCCTGCGTGTGTGCACTCACTCACTGTCTGTGTGTACACACACTCTATTTCCTTCTGATTACTGATAGATTATTGTTATTTAGTTGTACTTACTTACTACTTACTCTTACTGTACCCGTAGGGACACTCACTGTCACTGTTCATATAGGCTACTAGCTCCTGCGTGTGCGCACTGCACTCACTGTCTGAGTGTACACACACAACACACACTCTATTTCCTTCTGATCGCTGATTGATTATCGTAATTAGTTAGTTGTACTTACTGTTACTACTTACTCTTACTGTACTAGGAGTCTAGGACACTCAGTCACTGTCCATAGGCTACTAGCTCCTGCGTGCGTGCACTCACTGTCTGAGTGTACACACACCCACACTCCATTTCCTTCTGATCGCTGATTGATTATCGTAATTAGTTAGTTCTACTTACTGTTACTACTTACTCTTACTGTACTAGGAGTCTAGGACACTCAGTCACTGTGTTCATAGGCTACTAGCTCCTGCGTGCGTGCACTCACTGTCTGAGTGTACACACACCCACACTCCATTTCCTTCTGATCGCTGATTGATTATCGTAATTAGTTAGTTGTACTTACTGTTAATACTTACTCTTACTGTACTAGGAGTCTAGGACACTCAGTCACTGTCCATAGGCTACTAGCTCCTGCGTGCGGTCACTCACTGTCTGAGTGTACACACACCACCCACACTCTATTTCCTTCTGATCGCTGATTGATTATTGTAATTAGTTAGTTCTACTTACTGTTACTACTTACTCTTACTGTACTAGGAGTCTAGGACACTCAGTCACTGTGTTCATAGGCTACTAGCTCCTGCGTGCGTGCACTCACTGTCTGAGTGTACACACACCCACACTCCATTTCCTTCTGATCGCTGATTGATTATTGTAATTAGTTAGTTCTACTTACTGTTACTACTTACTCTTACTGTACTAGGAGTCTAGGACACTCAGTCACTGTCCATAGGCTACTAGCTCCTGCGTGCGGTCACTCACTGTCTGAGTGTACACACACCACCCATACTCTATTTCCTTCTGATCGCTGATTGATTATTGTAATTAGTTAGTTCTACTTACTGTTACTACTTACTCTTACTGTACTAGGAGTCTAGGACACTCAGTCACTGTGTTCATAGGCTTCTAGCTCCTGCGTGCGTGCACTCACTGTCTGAGTGTACACACACCCACACTCCATTTCCTTCTGATCGCTGATTGATTATTGTAATTAGTTAGTTCTACTTACTGTTACTACTTACTCTTACTGTACTAGGAGTCTAGGACACTCAGTCACTGTGTTCATAGGCTACTAGCTCCTGCGTGCGTGCACTCACTGTCTGAGTGTACACACACCCACACTCCATTTCCTTCTGATCGCTGATTGATTATTGTAATTAGTTAGTTCTACTTACTGTTACTACTTACTCTTACTGTACTAGGAGTCTAGGACACTCAGTCACTGTGTTCATAGGCTACTAGCTCCTGCGTGCGTGCACTCACTGTCTGAGTGTACACACACCCACACTCCATTTCCTTCTGATCGCTGATTGATTATTGTAATTAGTTAGTTCTACTTACTGTTACTACTTACTCTTACTGTACTAGGAGTCTAGGACACTCAGTCACTGTGTTCATAGGCTACTAGCTCCTGCGTGCGTGCACTCACTGTCTGAGTGTACACACACCCACACTCCATTTCCTTCTGATCGCTGATTGATTATTGTAATTAGTTAGTTCTACTTACTGTTACTACTTACTCTTACTGTACTAGGAGTCTAGGACACTCAGTCACTGTGTTCATAGGCTACTAGCTCCTGCGTGCGTGCACTCACTGTCTGAGTGTACACACACAACACACACTCCATTTCCTTCTGATCGCTGATTGATTATCGTAATTAGTTAGTTCTACTTACTGTTACTACTTACTCTTACTGTACTAGGAGTCTAGGACACTCAGTCACTGTCCATAGGCTACTAGCTCCTGCGTGCGTGCACTCACTGTCTGAGTGTACACACACTAAATTTACTTGTGATTACTACTGATTATTGTAACTGCTAGTTGTACTTCCTGACTGTTACTACTTACTTACTGTACTAGGGGACACTCACTCAGTCACCTCACCAACCAACCCACTCCATTAAAGTACCCCACTTTTCAGCCGCCCTTTTAAAAAACTTTTCTCTATACGCCCAAAACATTGAAGATGTCTGGAAGTGGCAGCCAGCGCGGTTTGGGCAAGGGGAAGGGCAGCAAGGGAATCAGGAGGAGAGGGAGCAGCATTGTGGCAAGCCGCGGCCGCGGGCGCGCCACCATGCACAGTTCCGCAGCAGCAGCGTCAGTGGCTAACATTCCTCCCATAGCCACTGGCCGTGGACGCCTTGGGCGCCGCCCAGCAGGAGCATCTGCAACTCACGCTGCAGAGACACAGCAGCAGCAGCGTGTAGCACCTGCTCCCATTTTCCTCCAGCCGGGTCGGAAACGTCCCATTGAGGAAAAGGATGCAGACACTGTGGTGCAACTCATGACGGAGGATGAGCAGCCCGCCATCAGCTCTGCATCCGAGGCCTCCACCCTCACCACCACCACCACCACCCCTGTTCGCAGCAGCCGCCCAGCAGGGTCTGGGGAGGAGGCCAGTTCACCGTCACTCGCCGACCTGTCATTCAGCAGTCTTTTGACCCCAGGCATCATGAGTAAATTGTCTGCTGTTGTTGGCGATCTTGAGGAGGAGATGCTGATGGGCACTTTGGGGGATGAGGGATTGGACAGCAAGACTGTGGCGACAGTCAAGCAGCCCATCCATGCATCAGGAGAGGAGTTTGGGGGGTCCTCATCCCAGCAGGACATGTTTCAGGAGGGGGAGGATGATGATGACCCGGTGACAGACAGAGACTGGGTGCCACCACCTCCAGGGGATGTCGTCCTCAGCAGCTCTGAGGAGGAGGAGGAGGATGCTCTTGTGGGCCTTGCAAGGAGGCGCATCATTGCAAGCATTGGCAGCAGCAGTAGGCAGGTCCCACAGCCTGCTGGTGTCTCAGGCTCAGCAGCAGCAGCAGCAGCATCTGCCAGTACCACCACCAGCCGCACCCAAGCCCCCCAAGCCCCCCCCCCCCCAACCACCACAGGGAGACAGGCAGCAGCGCTTCCATGCCGTAGGGGGATGTTTAAGTCACCAATCTGGCGATATTTCACCATGCCCACTGTGTACAGCAAGTACGCCACTTGCAACCACTGTCAGCGGAAGTTGAGCAGAGGTGCAGACCCCTTAAAGTTCTGCACCAGCTCGCTCATCAACCACCTTGCGGCTAAACATTTCCACCAGCATGAGGAGTTCCAGAGGCTGAAGGCATCTGGTGCTGGCAGTGGCACCACACCCATCACTGCACAGCCTTCAGCAGCAGCAGCAGCAACAGCAGCCACCCGCCCTCCTGCTCCTCCAGCAGCACCAGCAGGAGTGCGGAAACGCACTGCTCCTCCCCCCTCTGCAACTCCTGCCGCCGACACTGAGGCCTGTTCTGGCAGCCAGTCCTCAGTGGCCTCCTCTGCTGTGTCTGCTGATTCCCGTGTCAGCAAAAGGCCACGCCAGAGCCTTTTGAGCGAGTCCTTCCAGGGGGTGGTTAGGGCTCTGCCTCCCAGCAGCCGTCGCGTGCGGCAGCTGAACGGCTTGCTGGCACGGGCCATGTGCTCCCAACTCCTGCCGTACACGCTCGTGCAGGAGGGGAGCGACATTCGTGCGCTGCTTGCTTGCGCAGCCCCAGACTGGCAGCTCCCCAGCAGACACTTCTTTGCCCGCAAGGCCATTCCTGCACTGCACCGCTTTGTGATGGCCAATGTGGAGCGAGGGCTGGAGCACCCGGTTGGTGAAAGGGTCCACGTCACCATGGACTCCTGGAGCAGCCGCTTCGGGACAGGCCGCTACCTGTCCTTCACTGTCCACTGGGTCAGCTTGGTGGAAGGGGGTGAGGATGGGAGAGCAGCAGCGGACACAGCAGCAGCAGCAACACAATGGGTGGTGCCACCCCGCAGGGTCAGGGGAACTGCAGCAGGTTCCTCCGATCCTCTGCCATCCTCCGGCACACCTGGCCAAACCCCCCGCCTCAGCAGCAGCGTGAAGGCCCGCCACTGCCAAGCGCTGCTGCACTTGGTCAGCCTTGGGAAGACCAAGCTGACGGCAACCCATGTGTTGGCCAAACTCCAGGAGCAGGAGAGGATTTGGCTGACCCCCAGAGGCCTCAGAGTCGGAGAGGTGGTGGCCGACAATGGGGCCAATCTGGTTGCCGCAATAGACAGGGGAAACCTGACCCACATCCCCGTCTTGCCCACGTGCTGAACCTGGTGGTGCAGAAGTTCCTGCGCACCTACCAGGGGATGGGCGAACTGCTGGAAACGGCAAGGAATGTTGTGCGTCACTTCCGGCGCTCGGCTGCAGCCTGTGCGAGCCTGGAAGACGTGCAAAAGGAGCTGGATCTGCCACGCCATCGGCTGATCCTTGACGTTCCGACTCGCTGGAACTCCACCCTGGCGATGTTGGAGCGTCTGGTTGAACAGAGGCACGCTGTCAAACAGTACCTTGCCCTGGCCACTGTTTCCGCAGCTCAGAGAAGGGACAAGACCAGCAACATCCCGTCCATCGTCCCCGATGATGACTGGAGGCACATGCAGCAGGTGTGCTTTGTGCTGGCTCCCTTCCTGCAGGCCACAAACATGGTGAGCAGGGACCATGCTATGGTCTGCGAGTGGGTGCCCCTGGTTTCTCTGCTGAACAGGGCCCTCGATGCTTTGCTGGAACAGGGAGCGGCAGCCTTGGACCAGCAGGAGCGGCAACCAGCTGCGCAGTCCACCTCTGAGGGGGAGGAGGAGGAGGACTTGGTGGAGGTCCCTGACCTGGCTGCTGATGAGGGGGATCAGCACAGCGCAGCTGAGTTGGTGCGGGGGTGGAGAGAGGATGAGGCGGCAGAGGAGGAGGATGAGGACAGCACTGACGTCGATGTGCCAGCAGACGTGGCCCGCCTCTTCCCAATGGCAGCGCACATGCTGACGTGCCTGCGCAGGGACCCCAGGGTGATCCAGATGAAGCAGAGGGAGGAGATCTGGATCAGCATGATGTTGGACCCACGCCTCAAGGGGAAGTTGAGCCAGTTCCTGCCGCCTGCAGGAGGAGACCCAGCGCAACAAATAAGGAGCTTGCAGCAGGCCCTTGTTGAGCGCTTGGAGGAAGCCTTCCCCCAGCCTTCCACCCCCACTGTCCAGCAGCCAGCACAGAGGCAGCAGCAGGTGCCTGCATCCAGCAGCAGCAAGCGCCCCACAGACCTGCTGTCTCTCAGCCACGAGCTCTACAGGACTGTAGAGGCTCCGGCAGCAGTGACTAGAGAGGAGATGCATGCAGCAGCATCCTCCTCCGGTCACAGCCAGCGCCTGACCCGCATGGTGGCTGACTACATGGGGTCGTACAGCGGGCTTGACAGCGATGCCCCTGTTGATCCCATGGAGTATTGGGTCAAGCGCATGGAGATCTGGAGCGAGCTGGCGCAGTACGCCCTGGAAGTGCTGTCCTGCCCCCCTTCCAGCGTGCTGTCCGAGCGCTGCTTCAGTGCAGCTGGTGGCGTGGTCACCGAGAAACGCTCACGTCTGTCTCACAAGTCTGTGGACAGACTGACGTTTCTCAAGATGAACCAGGCGTGGGTGGAAGGCGAGTTCCTGGCCCCTGTTGTCGGCGAGAGGGGGACATGAACTGGCTGCCGGAACCATCGTTAATGTGCCTTACCACCCTTTACCACCTCCTGGCTCCTGCTCACTAAGCCAGCCTGGTTCACTTTGACTATTACGTCGCCTGCAGCCACACATTTTACACCTACAGTGGGCTGCTGTGTACTGCCCTTCTGCTGTCTGTCTGTGTTTCCCACTGCCAGGGTACACAGAATTACCTTCTTCTGCTGCCACTCTGCCACCAGCTATTACGTCAAACAATAGCTATATTGGTTGTAAAACCAAAAACCAAAAAACCATTAAAAAAAAAAAAAAAGGTTTAATTTTTCTGAGGTGCCCGGGTTGAAAACTGTGTTGTCCCAGTTGTGTATTGGACACAATGTGGGCTGCACGACCGCTGTCTGGGACCTCCTGTTGTGTTTATTTACAGCCCTGGTATCACCGCTAGGTACCAGGGCTATTATGTCACGCTGCCTACCTGCTGCCACACTCACACTGCTCCTCCATACCTCCTCCTGCTGCTGTCTGTCTGTGTTTCCCACTGCCAGGGTACACAGATGATTTACCTTCTGCTGCCACTCTGCCACCAGCTATTACGTCAAACAATAGCTGCTCGCCTACTCATCCATTCCTCCTCCTGCTGCTGCTGTCTGTCTGTGTTTCCCACTGCCAGGGTACACAGAATTACCTTCTTCTGCTGCCACTCTGCCACCAGCTATTACGTCAAACAATAGCTATATTGGTTGTAAAACCAAAAACCAAAAACCAAAAAACCATTAAAAAAAAAAAAAAAGGTTTAATTTTTCTGAGGTGCCCGGGTTGAAAACTGTGTTGTCCCAGTTGTGTATTGGACACAATGTGGGCTGCACGACCGCTGTCTGGGACCTCCTGTTGTGTTTATTTACAGCCCTGGTATCACCGCTAGGTACCAGGGCTATTATGTCACGCTGCCTACCTGCTGCCACACTCACACTGCTCCTCCATACCTCCTCCTGCTGCTGCTGCTGCTGTCTGTCTGTGTTTCTCACCGCCAGGGTACACTACACAGATGATTTACCTTCTGCTGCCACTCTGCCACCAGCTATTACGTCAAACAATAGCTGCTCACATTACTCCTCCATTCCTCCTGCTGCTGTTGCTGTCTGTCTGTGTTTCCCACTGCCAGGGTACACAGAATTACCTTCTGCTGCCACTCTGCCACCAGCTATTACGTCAAACAATAGCTATATTGGTTGCAAAACCAAAACCAAACAAACCATTAAAAAAAAAAAAAAGGTTTAATTTTTCTGAGGTGCCCGGGTTGAAAACTGTGTTGTCCCAGTTGTGTATTGGACACAATGTGGGCTGCACGACCGCTGTCTGGGACCTCCTGTTGTGTTTATTTACAGCCCTGGTATCACCGCTAGGTACCAGGGCTATTATGTCACGGCGAGCTGCCTGCCTCATTGACTGCCTGCTGCCACACACTCATCCTCCTCCTCCTGCTGCTGAATTTACCTCCTGCTGTCTTTGTGTTTCCACTGCCAGGGAGCACATACAATGGCGCTTCCAACATGCGTGCGCCCACCAGCTATTTGTTACGCTCAAAAATAGCTGCATTTCTTTAAAAAAAAATTGAAAAGAGAAATACGTGAAGATGATGAAGAAGAAGATGAAAAAGAAGAAGAAGATAAAGAAGAAGAAGATGAAGAAGAAGATGAAGAAGAAGATGAAAAAGAAGAAGAAGATGAAGAAGATGAAGAAGAAGAAGATGAAGAAGAAGAAGATGAAGAAGATGAAGAAGAAGAAGAAGAAGATGAAGAAGATGAAGAAGAAGAAGATGAAGAAGAAGAAGATGAAGAAGAAGAAGAAGAAGAAGAAGATGAAGAAGAAGAAGATGAAGAAGAAGAAGAAGAAGAAGAAGAAGAAGAAGAAGATGAAGAAGAAGAAGAAGAAGAAGATGAAGAAGAAGAAGAAGATGAAGAAGAAGAAGAAGAAGAAGATGAAGAAGAAGAAGAAGAAGAAGATGAAGATGAAGAAGAAGATGAAGAAGATGAAGAAGAAGATGATGAAGAAGAAGAAGAAGATGAAGAAGAAGAAGAAGAAGAAGAAGAAGAAGATGATGAAGAAGAAGAAGAAGATGATGAAGAAGAAGAAGAAGATGATGAAGAAGAAAAAGAAGATGATGAAGAAGAAGAAGAAGAAGATGATGAAGAAGAAGAAGAAGATGATGAAGAAGAAGAAGAAGATGATGATGAAGAAGAAGAAGATGATGAAGAAGAAGAAGATGATGAAGAAGAAGAAGAAGAAGAAGATGATGAAGAAGAAGAAGAAGAAGAAGAAGAAGAAGAAGAAGAAGAAGAAGAAGATATAGAAGAAGAAGATCTAGAAGAAGAAGAAGAACGATAAAGAAGAAGAAGAACAAGTATATACAGTAACACTACTGAACAAAATTTAGGACACAACTTCTCTTTCCACATTTTTTTTTAAAGGAACATCCCCACATAATCACTTGCTGTTGTTACTTGGAAAAAAAGATGTTTCTTGCATCATTCACCCTCAAAACAAGTGTTGGAAGCTATTTAAGGCCAATTCGAATAGTCAGCTCGAATAGTGAGCTCGAATACCGACTCGAATAGTGAGCTCGAAGTCCGAGGTCGAATCGAATAGTAAAAATTATTCGACTCGAATATTCGACTGACCTCGAATAATTTACTATTCGAATTCGACCAAACTCGAATTTTAAAAAGGGGTATTTGAGCATCACTACTTCCACGTAGTGATCGCAACGGCAGACAACCAGCGAATGACCAGCACCCAGTATATATAGCCCAGCGCTCTCCAGCGCCTCCCCTAAGTGCTGGACCAATAGGAACTGGTACAATCATCAGCTGACCGGCTTGGTCAGCTGACTCCCTTCTGACTGTCATAAAAGTTCTGCCTCTCAGCGCGCGCGTCCTTCTAAACCTGTGTGGACTATCAGTCCCAGCCACACCAGACATGTCTTGCGTACCACCCGCCGCGCTGGACGCGGAGCCAGCCGCACCGCTATCAAGGCATGCGGCGGTTTCTCCGCGTTCAGCCATACTGGCAGATGTAGGCCTACGCGTGCAAACCGACGCGTTGGATGCGGAATCAGCCGCCTTGTTCTGAGCACACGCGGCGGTTTTTCCGCGTTTTCTCACACTGAATGATTGTTTTCGATCAATCATAATGATCAGATCAGCCAGTTGATCGTTCAGACAATTGTACCATTAATGCACCTTTACTCCGGTCTGACTCCACTGGCTGCATGAGGAAGAAAGAGAGACAGGGCTCCCAAGGAGGGACAGCTGGGAGCTATGCTATGCCTATTATGTTATAATCTCCCGAACGATCGCACCAACGGAGTGGAAAATGATAAGCAATCAAATTTGATCAATCCAATCAGCACCTTATTAAATTTTGCCTCGTGCAATTTTTGTCTTAGCTGCGCTGTAAGCTCAGGGACCCCTCCCAGCCATGGCTTCACCCATTCCCAGGCTGTTGGTGGGTCAGAGTGATCCTAAGATGTTTGTGTGCATTTGTTTTCTTTTCATTGGATCTGGGATTATTCACTTAACAGTAATTCTCGGGATGGGGATCAGCCAGAGTCTGTGTTTGGGGAATTAAGCCAGGCTTAGCTTGGGGCAGCCCTGAGTCCACAGCTGTATTGTGACACCAGAGAGGACAGGTTCAGTCTGAGGACAGCAAACAGCGGAGGGTCAGATCTTGGCTGGAGGGACATATTTCAGAAGCCGAGAGAACAGGTAACGTCACAGGCTACAGATTGTAGAACACACAACTCCGAACATGAAAAACTATATTTCGCCAATCCCTGCTGTCCTGGCCGTCACCCCTTGTATAATTCCACCGACGTGGACAAACATAGGCTTAGATGACTGTCAGCTTGGCTGCCAATAGCAACTCATTGCCAACTTGTTGAATAGCTATGGACCAAGTGGCAAGAGTCCAACAGAGCAGTGTTTCTTAACGTTTTATAGGTATATACTCCTTTGAGTCTGTGCTCACCAAGTACATACTGGTATGGTAAAGATAATCCCAAGTCCCCCTTAAAGAGGAACTGTAACCCAAGATTGAACTTCATCCCAGTCAGTACCGGATATCCCTTTCCCACAGGGAATCATACCTTTTCTCAAATACATCATCAGAGGGGGTCTGCATGGCTGATATTGTGGTGAAACCCCTCCCACAGGGTGATGTCATGACCATGGACAGTTTGGAGTAAGGGCCCATTTCCACTATCGCGAATTCGCATGCGTTTTTCGCATGCAAATTCGCATAGCAATACAAGTGAATGGGAATGTTTCCACTAGTCAGGATTTCTTTGCGTTTTTCTGGGCAGAAAAAATTCGCATGGCAGAGCCATTAGAATTCGCATACCGCATACCGCTATGCGAATCGCATACAATGTATTTAATAGGAAATTTGCATGAGGTTTGGGTATGCGAATTTTTTCTGCACAGAAAAACGCAAAGGAATCCTGACAAGTGGAAACAGTCCCATTCACTTGTATTGCGATGCGAATTTGCATGCGAAAAACGCATGCGAATTCGCGATAGTGGAAATGGGCCCTAAGAGCCAGCCAGCCTCCCTATTCAGTTAAGGTGTACTACATACCTGGGGCTTCCTCCAGCCCCATGCACACGGATTGCTCCCACGCCACCGTCCTCCACTGCCCGTAGCTCCGATACCGGGTCCCATAACTCCAGTTGTGGCCAGTCTGCGCAAGAAGTGCACCCTTTACGTTTCTCTCTGGCCGCAAGAGAGATACACAAACTGTCCGCAACTGGAGAAAGTTACGGGACCCGTTACCAGAGCTGCATGGGGCTGGAGGAAGCCCCAGGTTACACACACACACACACAAACACACACACACACACACACGTTTGCAAAAGTATTTGGCCCCTTGAAATTTTCCACATTTTGTCATATTACTGCCACAAACATAAATCAATGTTATTGGAATTCCACGTGAAAGACCAACACAAAGTGGTGTACACGTGAGAAGTGGAACGAAAATCATACATGATTCCAAACATAAAAAAAAAAAAAACTGCAAAGTGGGGTGTGCGTAATTATTCAGCCCCCTGAGTCAATACTTTGTAGAACCACCTCTTTCTGCAATTACAGCTGCCAGTCTTTCAGGGGGATCCATCTGAAAATAGCGTCTGCAAATAATGGCGCACGGTGTTGCCGCTAATTCGTTTGCCGCTTATTGCTATTTAACGTTAAAGCCTTATTGTTATTTAACGTTAAAGCCTTATTGTTATTTAGCGTTAACACACAGAACCCTCTCTGTACCTATCCCTAACCCCCCCCCCGGTGGTGCCTAACCCTAACCACCCCCCTGGTGGTGCCTAACCCTAACCACCCCCCCTGGTGGTGCCTAACCATCCCCCTGGTGGTGCCTAACCCTAAAACCCCCTGGTGGCGCCTAACCCTAACCACCCCCCTGGTGGTGCCTAACCCTAAGACCCTCCTGGTGGTGACTAGCCCTAAGACCCCCCTGGTGGTGCCTAACCCTAAGACCCCCCTGGTGGTGCCTAACCCTAAGACCCCCCCAGTGGTGCCTAACCCTAACCTTGACAGTGTTACATTAAATCCATTCACCGTTTTGCAGTTAAATAACCTCTGCAGTTTTGCTTATGTAGGGCGCTATTGATAAATAACGTTACTGTGGGCAATAACGTCTACTGTTTCGCAAATGAACGGCACTATTGATAAATAACGTCAGTGTGTGCCACTATTGATAAATAACGTTGGTGTGTGCCATTTTTCTTTTTTCCCCTGTGTGCCATTATTATGCAATACTAACGATAAATAGTGATAAGCGTATTATTTTAATGCAGTGCCATTTTAATGCATAGGCGATGTGCGCCATTATTCACTGATCCGCTTTTAGGGTATGTCTCTACCAGCTTTGCACATCTAGAGACTGAAATCCTTTCCCATTCTTCTTTGTAAAACAGCTCCAGCTCAGTCAGATTAGATGGACAGCGTTTTGTGAACAGCAGTTTTCAGATCTTGCCACAGATTCTCGATTGGATTTAGATCTGGACTTTGACTAGGCCATTCTAACACATGGATATGTTTTGTTTTAAACCATTCCGTTGTTGCCCTGGCTTTATGTTTAGGGTCGTTGTCCTGCTGGAAGGTGAACCTCCGCCCCAGTCTCAAGTCTTTTGCAGACTCCAAGAGGTTTTCTTCCAAGATTTCCCTGTGTTTGGCTCCATCCATCTTCCCATCAACTCTGACCAGCCTACCTGTCCCTGCTGAAGAGAAGCACCCCAAGAGCATGATGCTGCCACCACCATATTTGACAGTGGGGATGGTGTGTTCAGAGTGATGTGCAGTGTTAGTTTTCTGCCACACATAGCATTTTGCATTTTGGACAAAAAGTTCCATTTTGGTCTCATCTGACCAGAGCACCTTCTTCCACATGTTTGCTGTGTCCCCCACATGGCTTGTGGCAAACTGCAAACGGGACTTCTTATGCTTTCTGTTAACAATGGCTTTCATCTTGCCACTCTTCCATAAAGGCCAACTTTGTGCAGTGCATGACTAATAGTTGTCCTGTGGACAGATTCCCCCACCTGAGCTGTAGATCTCTGCAGCTCGTCCACAGTTACCATGGGCCTCTTGACTGCATTTCTGATCAGCGCTCTCCTTGTTCGGCCTGTGAGTTTAGGTGGACGGCCTTGTCTTGGTAGGTTTACAGTTGTGCCATACTCCTTCCATTTCTGAATGATCGCTTGAACAGTGCTCCGTAAGATGTTCAAGGCTTTGGAAATCTTTTTGTAGCCTAAGTCTGCTTTAAATTTCTCAATAACTTTATCCCTGACCTGTCTGGTGTGTTCTTTGGACTTCATGGTGTTGCTGCTCCCAATATTCTCTTAGACAACCTCTGAGGCTGTCACAGAGCAGCTGCATTTGTACTGCCAGTAGATTACACACAGGTGCACTCTATTTAGTCATTAGCACTTATCAGGCAATGTCTATGGGCAACTGACTGCCCTCAGGCCAAAGGGGGCTGAATAATTACGCACACCCCACTTTGCAGTTATTTATTTGTAAAAAATGTTTGCAATCATGTATGATTTTCGTTCCACTTCTCATATGTACACCACTTTGTGTTGGTCTTTCACGTGGAATTGCAATAAAATTGATTCATGTTTGTGGCAGTAATATGACAAAATGTGGAAAACTTCAAGGGGGCCAAATACTTATGCAAACCACTGTGTGTGTGTGTGTATATATATATATATATATATATATATATATATATATATATATATATATACACCCCCCCCCCACCCCCATCTCTGGTTTCCTTTAAACAATATTTTGGTAGATAGACTTGGCAACGTCCATTCAGGGAATGCTTTTGAAAACAAAGAAAACCCAGAGAATACCCCATTAGGAAATAGACTAGCTAGATTTGAATCAGTAAGCTGGCAGAGAACTGAGGCAATAAGCAGACAGACTTAACGGCATCACGGCAGACAGCAAGGCGTCAGTGCGCCCATGCCCTTCAACAGAAAACATGAGGAAGAAGATGGCCTGTAGAATTTGTTTCCAAAACAGGGACTTTATTCTGAAAGAGGGACAGCTGGAAAGCATAATTAGGCAGTCTGCAAAGCTCTTGCTGAGACCGGACAAAATCTATAGCCATATACACACTAGAGATGATATTTATAGGTCTCTGCTTGGGTGCAGTCCAGTACTAGATGTAAGCAACTTGAAGTTGGACCAATCACTTCCTGATATTTTTGATTGGCCCAATCCCCAGCATTAAATTTGCAAGCAAGTGAAATAACTGGCCTCTCATTGAGCATCTCTAATAAACCATAAAATCTTTGGGGAGATACATTTCATTGAATATTCTGTCATACTTACCGCTCCGGGAATCCAGCGGCGGCGACTCAGATGCCGGTGTCTAAGGCAGCGCGGACGCGTCTTGCTAGGGGCGTGCACTGTTAGCTCACTTGAGCGTGCGACAGAGGATGTGGCCACAGATCAACCTATTTAAAACCCTGACCTATCGCTGCTCAGTGCAGTCGCATAGATGAACAGCCTCGGCGTGTGTCCATGCAGTTCCTGGCTGTAACACCAATCTGCTCTGTCAGAAAAGCCCTTTCAGCATTGTCCAGTGTGTCCTATCCAGTCTTTCGGTACTTATCCTGTTGTGCCCAGCCCATCCAGACAGTCCTCTCTAGCCAGTAGAGATGGCCCGAACCTCCGATTTTAGGTTCGCAAACCGAGCTCGCGAACCTCCGCAAACGTTTGCGAACTTTCGCGAACCGCAATAGACTTCAGTGGGGAGGCGAACTTTGAAAACTAGAAACATTTATGCTGGCCACAAAAGTGATGGAAAAGATGTTTCAAGGGGTCTAACATCTGAGTTTTTGCATGAATGAGTGGGATAGACGGCAAAAGTCCTGGGTAAAAATCTGGATTTGACTCAAAGCAGCGTTTTAAGGGCACAAGTCACATTGCATGCTAAATTGGAGGCCTAAAGTGCTTTAAAAACATCTTGCATGTGTATACATCAATCGGGGAGTGTAATTAGAGTACTGCTTCACACTGACACACCAAACTCATTGTGTAACGCACCGCAAACAGCTGTTTGTGTTGTGACGGCCATGCTGGACTGGGGTGCACCATGGCGAGAGTGCAGGCAATATCGGTTTTCAAGCCCATATGGTCGCCAGGCTGAGGTAGCTCAATGACAGAACTACAGTGACTGTCCAGCTGATCGAATTTTGTCTGTCCACAATGAAGCAACAACCTTATTATCTTTGGTGTGCCACCCCCCGAGACACTCATATAGCCGGCGGTCATTGCTTCATTGTGATACGCAAGCCCCTTCACCGTGGCAAGGTAATGATCATGAAGGGGAATTGACACGTACATGCCTTTTGTTTTGTTGTTGCAGCCGCAGTGCAGCCAGAAAAATTAGGCAGGCATGTACACGCACTAGAAAAAATTGTTATTGTTTTTGTTAGCGGTCACTACTAGCAGCAGCCTTCAAAATTCAGGAATCCACCTGGAGTCCTGGACCCCGTTGTTGGTGATGGCGGAGAAAGCAGTCAAGCGGCCTGCAGGCAGAGATGCTGTGTGGGAAGCGACTTAGTCATGGGGCAGGCAGTCACTCTGCATGCAGGCAGCGATGCTGTGTGCGGGGACTGACTTAGTCTTCGGGCGGGCAGTAGCCCTCCGGGATCCATGCCTCATTCATTTTTGATAAAGGTGAGGTACTGAACACTGTTTTGACTTAGGCGACTTCTCTTCTCAGTGACAATGCCTCCAGCTGCGCTGAAGGTCCTTTCTGACAGGACGCTTGGAGCAGGGCAAGACAGAAGTTGGATGGCAAATTGGGACAGCTCTGACCACAGGTCAAGCCTGAGCACCTAGTAGTCCAAGGGTTCATCGCTGCTCACAGTGTCTACATTCACACTTAAAGCCAGGTAGTCGGCTACCTGCCGGTCAAGGCGTTGGTGGAGGGTGGATGCGGAAGCACTAAGGCGAGGCGTTGGACTAAAGAATGTTCTCATGTCCGACATCACCATGACATCGCTGGAGCGTCCTGTCCTTGCCTGCGTGGACATGGGAGAAGGATTACTGGCAGTGGTACCTTCCTTTATTGCGTTGTGCTGTGACATCACCATTAAATGTATTGTAAAGCATAGTTGCTAGCTTGTTCTGCAAGTGCTGCATCCTTTCTGCCTTCTGGTGATTTGGAAACATGTCCGCCACTTTGTGCCTATACCGTGGGTCTAGTAGCGTGGCCACCCCGTACAGCTCATTCCCCTTGAGTTTTTTTTATACGGGGGTCCCTCAACAGGCTGGACAGCATGAAAGACGCCATCTGCACAAATTTGGATGCAGACGTACTATCCATCTCCTCTTGCTCTTCCTCAGTGATGTCAGCTAAGTTCTCCTCTTCCCCCCAGCCACGAACAATACCACAGGAAAGGTGAGCAGCACAAGCCCCCTGCGACACCTGCTGCGGTTGTTCTTCCGCCTCATCCTCCTCCTCCAATACAACACCTTCCTCATCATCTGTCTCCTCTTCCCCAAACGACTCTTCCTCCTCCTCCTCCCCTTTCTGTGCTGCTGCAGGTGTTGAGGAATCATCTGCTTCTGCTAAGAATTGATCCCACAACTCTTCCTCCCGTTCCCGTTCACGCTCCTCTACAGCTTGATCCACCACTCTACGCATGGCATGCTCCAGGAAGAAGGCATATGGGATCAAGTCGCTGATGGCCACTTCACTGCGACTCACCAGGTTTGTCACCTCCTCAAACGGCCGCATGAGCCTGCAGGCATTTTGCATCAGTGTCCAGTACTTCGGCCAGAACATCCCCATCTCCCCAGACTGTGTCCTTTGACTGTAGTTGTAGAGATACTGTTTGACGGTTTTCTCCTGTTGTAGGAGGCGGTCGAACATCAGGAGGGTCGAATTCCAGCTAGTCGGGCTATCATAAATCAAGCGTCTCACCGGCAAGTTGTTTCTCCGCTGAATATCGGCAAAGCGTGCCATGGGCGTGTAAGACCACCTGAAATGCCCACACACCTTCCTGGACTGCTTTAGGACATCCTGTAAGCCTGGGTACTTAGACACAAATCTCTGAATTACGAGATTGAGCACATGTGCCATGCAGGGCAAATTCAAAGTCAAAATGAGATTGCTGCCGTTGTCACACACCACGTTGCCGATCTCCAGTTAGTGCGGGGTCAGCCACTGATCCACCTGTTTGTTCAGAGAAGCCAGGAAAGCAGCTCCAGTGTGACTCTCCGCTTTGAGGCAAGACATGTCTAACATGGCGTGACACCGTCGTACCTGGCATGCAGAACAGGCCATGGGGAGCTGGGGTCTGTGTAGCTGGAGAGGAGATCGCAGCACCAGTAGAGTTGAACTGCCACTCAGCCAAGGAGGAGGAGAAGGACGACAGCGAAGAGGATGTAGCAGGAGGAGAGGAGGTGGCAGCAGGCCTGCCTGCAAGCCGTGGAGGTGTCACTAGGTCCGCTGCACAGCCACGTACTCCCTGCTTGCCAGTGGTCACCAGGTTGATCCAATGGGCTGTGTAAATAATGTACCTGCCCTGACTGTGCTTGGCAGACCAGGCATCCGTAGTCAGATGGACCCTTGACCCAACGCTGTGTGCCAGAGATGACACCACTTGCCTCTCAACTTCATGGTACAGTTTGGGTATCACCTTTTTGGAGAAATAATTGGGGCCTGGTATCTTCCACTGCGGTGTCCCAATGGCCACAAATTTTCGGAAGGCCTCAGAGTCCACCAGCTGGTATGGTAACAGCTGGCGGGATAACAGTTCAGCCAAGCCAGCTGTCAGACGCCGGGCAAGGGGGTGACTGGCAGACATTGGCTTCTTCCACTCAAAGATTTCCCTCACGGACACCTGGCTGCTGCTGTGGGCAGAGGAGCAGAAACCGCTCAAGGTGAGAGGCGGAGTGGAGGAGGTTGGCTGTGATTGTGAAGGTGCAAGGTAGAAAGCGGCTGAAGAAGATGATGCACCTGAAGGAGGGTGGCTTTGCTTTTGTGTGCTGCTTTTGCTCAGGTGGTCTTCCCATTGCAGTTTGTGCCTTTTCAGCATGTGCCTTCATAAGGCAGTTGTCCCTACGTGGGTGTTGGCCGTTACACAGCTCAATTTTTGGTGGCAGAGTACAGATGGCATTGCTCTGATCTTTGGCATACACACAAAAAAATGTCCACACCGCTGAGCCACCCTGGGGTGTCAGCACTATGGTGGCGTCAGCAGCTGACGTTGAAGGGCATGTTGGCTGGCTGTACATCGGTGGTGATACGTTGTGCCGGACACTGCCACCAGCTGTTTCTGACGACTAGCTCCCCCTGCTTCTTTCAGCAACTCGTCTCCTCCTACTCCTCTCTGACTCTTCCTCTGAACTGTCCCCTTGGTCATCGTGTCTCTTAGGGTCCCACGTGGCATCCATGGCAGTATCATCATCATAATCATCCTCCAAAGCTTCGCTTGTATCAGACACCTCCAAAACTGCACCAACAGCAGGTACTTAATAATCCTCCTCCTCACACCTTACGTCCCTAGTGTCGCCTAACTCAGACATATGAGGTGGTAACTTACTTAGCGCCTTCATCTTGTTGTAAAAATAATGGCCGTGAATCAGTGATTTCCCCACCAAATAACTCCTGCGAAGTGTCAAATGTAGCAGATGTGGTACTTATAGTAGCGCTGGTGGCCGCGGAAGATGAAGTGTTCTATGTTAAATAGTCAACCACATCCTGATAATCCTGGGAGTTGATGGGACATGCCTTCTTCTGAGCACTGTACTTTGGGCCAGGGCCGCACTAAATCACGTTAGCAGGACCTCGAATAGACCTGCCGGGTGGCCTGCCTCCGGGTCTGCCCTTGCCTCTACCTGTTTTGTCCATATCGGGGGGGATGAAGTGAAAGGTATGCAGTGACTTGACTAATACAATGTGCAGTCACACAGGTGCAGTGAAAGGTAGCAGTGACTGGTATTACAATACAATGTGCAGCTGTCACACAGGTGCAGTTAACAGGTATGCACGGACTGGTATACTAAACAGTGTCCGGTCTCACAGGTGCAGTGAACAGGTATACAGGGATTGGTATTACAAATGTGCAGCTGTCACACACAGATACCGTGAACAGGTGCAATGACTGGTGATATTAACAATGTGTGCACTCACGTAGGTATAGGTAGGTAGGTGCACTGAACAGTGAACAGGTGCAGTGATTGGAATTACAAATGTGCACCTGTCACACACAGGTACCGTGAACAGTTGCAATGACTGGTGGTATATAACACTGCTTGCGCTCACGTAGGTAGGTAGGTAGGTAGGAAGGTGCACTGAACAGTGAACAGGTTGCAGTGACTGGTATTACAAATGTGCAGCTGCCTGTCACACACACACACAGGTACCGTGAACAGTTGCAATGACTGGTGGTATATAACACTGCTTGCGCTCACGTAGGTAGGTAGGTAGGTAGGTGCACTGAACAGTGAACAGGTTGCAGTGACTGGTATTACAAATGTGCAGCTGCCTGTCACACACACACACAGGTACCCTGAACAGGTGCTATGACTGGTGGTATTAACAATGTGTGCGCTCACGTAGGTATAGGTAGGTAGGTGCACTGAACAGTGAACAGGTGCAGTGATTGGAATTACAAATGTGCACCTGTCACACACAGGTACCGTGAACAGTTTCAATGACTGGTGATATATTACACTGCTTGCGCTCACGTAGGTATAGGAAGGTAGGTGCACTGAACAGTGAACAAGTGCAATGATTGGGAATACAAATGTGCAGCTGCCTGTCACACACACAGGTAGTCACTGAATGTGCTGGGCCTGGCAGTGGCACAGTAGGACTTACCAAGGCTGTCTATGCAACACAAGTGTCCGTAGGACACACACACACACACAAAAAAAAGAGATCACAAGAACAAGATTAGCTCTCAAAAAAGCTGTTGAGGGGTCCTTCTTTAGCAATAAGAATCAGCAAGGAGCAAGCTAACAAGCCTACAAGAGCCTAACTAAGCTTTCCCTATAGCTCTCTCTGCAGCAGCTATCCCTTCACTAAGTACTGCAGGCACACGAGTGAGTCCAATGCCTAACGCTGCCTGCCTTTTATAAGGGGGGGGGGCTCCAGGAGGGAGTGTAGCCTGATTGGCTACAATGTGCCTGCTGACTGTGATGTAGAGGGTCAAAGTTGACCCTAATGATGCACTATGGGGGCGAATCGAACTTCCGCAAAAGTTTGCAGTTCTCCGCGATCGCGAACTACGGAATTCACCGGTTTCCGTTCCCCGGCGAACAGTTCGGGGCATCTCAACTAGCCAGTCCTAGTACTCCGGTACTTATTTTCCTCTTCTATCAGTAAGGTTCTGTTTCTCTTGTCTCTGGTGGAGAAGTCCTAGGGGTTGCGACCAGGCCGCAAAGTTGTCTGCCATCCATTAGGGGTGACGGTCCATCATCCCTTGCAAGGTGCGCTGGTGAAGACTTGAATTCACTTTGACTCCTCCCTCTGAGAGTGCCCGGATCCATCCATCACCAGTGCTAAGATCAACAGCACCCTGACACTATCACACCCAAGAAAGGGAGTAGGAGAGCAAGACAAACGGGACTGTCCCTCCAAACCAAGGATAGGTAGAAATGCCTCAGTTCCTGAATGAATAAGATGGAGAAGATACATGCATTGTTTACAAATTCCATGGCAGATGACTCAGCACTGTACCAGGCATGGAACCCACTAAAGCGTTTGGGCGTTTAGGGAGTGCTTTCAATCGCTAGCGATTTCCCTAAACGCTCTGCCAATGTAAATGGATGGAACAGATTCCACTAGAGTGATTGCGATTAAGGAAATCACAATCGCAGGACATGCAGCATTTTGGGGGCGTTTTCATTCTAATGTATTATGTAGGAGCAGGGACATCGCTCCCAAAATCGCTCGCATAATGCTATGACAAATCGCTAGTGACTGCAATAGTGCTTTGCGCTTTGTAGTGGGTTTCAGGCCTCAGGCTGTTTGGCTGCAGTTTCTAGTGACATTTCAGTTTTAGAATCACTTTCTCTGTTTTGACATGTTCATATTCTCTGGTGTCTGGGGAGCGTGGCACGTGTCAGTGCGCCCAGCATCATAGAACGTAACCTGGCAGAGGGCAGCCGAGGAGAGTTACAGGACAGCTCTGGTGTCTGGGGGGCCGGGGACACGTCAGTGCGTCCACCGTCAGAACATAACCTGGCAGAGGGCAGCCGTGGAGAGTTACAGGACAGCTCTGGTGTCTGGGGGGCCGGGAACACGTCAGTGCGCCCACCGTCAGAACATAACCTGGCAGAGGGCAGCCGTGGAGAGTTACAGGACAGCTCTGGTGTCTGGGGGGCCGGGGACACGTCAGTGCGCCCACGGTCAGAACATAACCTGGCAGAGGGCAGCCGCAGAGAGTTACAGGACTGCAACACACACAATTTGCTCACTCCCAGCTAAAGCACTTTCCTACCTTTATTTGGTAAGCAGGCACCAGTCAGCCAATCAGGTGTACTGTCATACACTCTTTGCCTGCCATACCAAATCTAGCAGGAATTGCATAAATTAGTATTCAGGTGGGAAGCTTTGGTTGGACGTAATCGTAGATTACATCTTTTACAGGGGCGCCCCGTGTAGGCACATCTCTCACACGGCCCCCTCCCTAACCACTCACCTGTCAACCGCATCCTGGAAGCTGCAAAAAAGAAATTTAAAATCACAAACACTGGTTCGCACGACGGCTGGGGGCCCCAGTCTCTCTTACTGGCTGGGGCCCCCAAACCACCATGCGATACCTAGAGGGAAGTACGGGTGGGCCTTGGACCTCTCACAACCAGGGAACTCACCCCCACCGCCTCTGAACTGAATGTTAACTGCAACACTCACAATTTACTCACTCCCAGCTAAAGCACTTTCCGACCTTTATTTGGTCAGCAGGCGCCAGTCAGCCAAGGTGTACTGTCATATACTCTTTGCCTGCCATACCAAATCTAGCAGGAATTGCATAAATTAGTATTCAGGTGGGAGGCTTCGGTTGGACGTAATCGTAGATTACATCGGTTACAGGGGCGCCCAGTGTAGGCATCTCCCACACGGCCCCCTCCCTAACCACCTGTCAACCGCATCCTGGAAGCTGCAAAAAAGAAATTTAAAATCACAAACACTGGTTCGCACGACAGAGGCGGTGGGGGGGAGTTCCCTGGTTGTGAGAGGTCCAGGGCTCGCTCGCACTTCCCTCTGGGTATCGCATGTTGGTTTGGGGGCCCCAGCCAGTGAGAGAGACTGGGGCCCCCAGCTGCGATGCGAACCAGTGTTTGGGAGTTACAGGACTGCTGTGGGGTCTGGGGAGCGTGGTACGTGTCAGTGCACCCAGTGACTGAAAATATAACCTGGCAGAGGGCAGCCATGGAGAGTTACAGGACTGCTCTGGTATCTGGGGAGCCCGGCACGTATCAGTGCGCCCAGCGACTGAGAACATAACCTAGCAGAGTGCAGCCGCAGGAATCCCAGTGCTGTAACAGGCTGTTCAGCTGCCGTTTTGGTGACAACTTAGAGTAGAATCACTTTCTCTGTTTTGACATGTTCATCTTCTCTGGAGTCTGGAAAGCGTCGCACACGTCAGTGCGCCCAGCGTCAGAGAACATAACCTGGCAGAGGGCAGCCGTAGAGAGTTGATATTGGATATATGAGAGAGAAGGTTAGACTCTCTTTGGATGTAAGCAGAGCAGATGGGGAAGACTCGCTGCAGTGATTCTGCAATGAGGCATATGGTGGGTCAGGACGCAGCGCTCTCTTACTCCCCATTACAAGATGGCAATTACTGATGGCGAGAGAGAGGGTCAGCACTGACAGTAATCTAATTAATACAATGGCGATGTGACCGATGTGTGTGCACGGAGGCCGCTGCCAGGGATAGCGCTGGCCCACGGGGGAGGGGGGGGGGTATGGGGGACGGGTGTCAATGAGAAAATCTATATCTGAGCTGTGTCCGCTGAAATAGAATTTTTCTTCTTTAATCTGTTTTTTGAGCAAAGGACATAAATAATCCTAAAAGAACGGGTTAAACGGGTTCTCTGGTATCTAAAATAAAAAAAAATTTAAAAAATAAAAAGCTAAAACTGACACTTACCTGGGGCTTCTATCGGCCCCCTGTAAGTTCCCAATGAGGCGTGCGGGAGCACGCACGCGCGCGGACACAGTTCTATTTGTCTAGTTAGATGAATAATTAGCAGGTTACCGGCGGCCGAGAACGGAGCATCGGAAGAGGACGGTGCGGGACATTACAGCTGCAGGGGCCCGATAGAAGCCCCAGGTATATGTGAGTTTTAGCTTTTTTAAAGATACCAGAGAACCCCTTTAAGCTAAGTACACACAGACCAACCTGCAGCATGTTCATCATCTGACTTTAGTCTGTTGGATGATAATCAGGCATGTGTGCAAACAACTTGATGAGCAACTGATAACAGGCGGTTTAATCAATCCAACTGTCGGATCTATGTTGGTCCGATATCATGCAGTTGGTGCGTGTGTACAAGTTGTTTGAAAGACTTGTACTTGTTTTGAATGTGTAATTAGTCATTACTCTTGCGTGCGCAGTATGTTAATTGAGTTGCTTAGCCATCTGGGCATGGGGACATACAGGTCATGTGGTTTGTCAGGTTGTGTGGTTTGTCATGTTGGTCATATGGTTGCGTGCATGTTGGACGTGTGTATGAGCCTTTAAATTTAGAGATGGCTCGAACCTCCGATTTTCGGTTCGCGAACTGTGAACGCGAACTTTCACAAAAGTTTGCGAACCGGCGAACTTCGCGAACTGCAAAAGACTTCAATAGGCAGGCGAACTTTTAAAACTACAAACACTGTTTTTGGCCACAAAAGTGATGGAAAAGATGTTTCAAGGGGTCTAACACCAGGAGGGGGCATGGCAGAGTGGGATACACGCCAAAAGTTCCGGTGAAAATTACGGATTTGACGCACAGCAGGGTTGTAATCCCTAAAAGGCAGAAATCACATTGCATTCCTAATTTGGAGGCCTAAAGTTCTTGAAAACATCTTGTGTGTGTATACATGGATCAGGTGGTGGGGGAGGGGCTCCAGGAGGGAGTGCAACCTGATTGGCTGCCATGTGTCTGCTGACTGTGATGTAGAGGGTCAATGTTTAGCCCATTGATGTGGTATAGGGGGCGGGTCAAACTCGCTAAAGGTTCGGGTTGCGAACCGTTCAGGCAATCTCTATTTAAACTTACCTGGGGCTTCTACTGGTCCCCTGCATACATCCTGTGCCCAGCCGGAACAAAACGCTCCTCCGGTACCCCGCTGCAGCTCACTTCTGGATTTCACAACTTTATGTTTATTATGCAGCAAGACGTTTTATTTTCAAGCATGAAAGACATGAATTTTAGAAGTATGATTCTTTCATTAGATGTGGGGCTAACGAGTTTACGCACATTCGCAAAATGCCCACAAATATGAATTAGTGTGAACCCTGCCTAAAGGTCCTGTGCCTAGAAACAGCCCTGCTTACTTACGTTTTAGTATTTTTCTCTGACAAGCACAGCAGTAAATACTGAGGCTGGAAATGTCCATGACGGCCGTTAGAGGGCACTGTCGCTTCATCTGCAAAATTCAACTTCCACAGAATCATCAGAACGTTGCTGATGGTTAGGTGGGAGAAGCGACTAATGCGTTTGTCCAACGATGGGTATTTCGTAATTGCATTTGCTTTTGAAATTTTCTATTTTATTACCGTTAAGGCCTCGTTCACATCATTTAGCGCAGATGGCTGTGCGATTGGAACGCAACGCGTCCGATCGCACGCCATCTGCGCTCCTATGCGCTGCGCTGCAGATCCCATTCATTACAATGAATGGGATCTGCGCTGCGATTCCCAAAAATGCGTGCAGCACGCGATAGCGCAATCGCGCTGCCACGCAGCGCATATGATGGGAACGGTAGAAGGGCTGTCTATGCCCTTCTACCGTTCTTGCGTGTCGCACACTATACGCGCTGCCAAAATGCGGACGGCAGCGCGTATAGTCTGAACGAGGCCTAAGACTAATTACATAAAGCATATTTTAGGTGGACGTGCCCCGTAAATTAGTTTCATTTCAGATATTTATTCCTGCCCAGGCCCTCATCAATATGCAAATATATTCATTTGAAACTAATTTCCACAGGTCACCCAGACATGGGAGTAATTAATTTGCAGTTGAAGTTGGGAGCGACTCGACATGAGGAGATGAAAGTTTCTGGAGGCAACCTGGAAATTTGCAGAGGAGAGAAAAACCCCGCCTACCTTCTCTTGTGAGGAAAATACGGCTTAGCGGTTTGATATGGAACCTCTCATCTCTTTTATCTTCTGCTTCTTTTTATTTTCCCAGGTTCAGAAGATGGTAATAAATACACAGACTTGGAAGCCGGAGAGGCAGCAAGATAAGGGAAAGTAGAAATGCAAGATGGAATGGCCTTCATAATGATTGATAAGGAGACCAGGAGATAAAAGATCCAGTCAGCGTTTCAAAATTGTATTCCAGAAGCCGTACTGTGGCCTTCCAGCTGCTACGGCTTGTGGGGAATGACAAAAATCAGCATGGCCTGCAGGTTCATCATTAGGGATGCCTGGCCAATCACAGTTTAGTGACTTATGTTTGTACCACTAGATGGCACCTCTGAGACCGCTGATCTATGGACACTGCACCTTACATTACAAGACCCTCTTTCTGGACTTTCACAAAACACCACCGTCTGCCTCCAGCTACTGCACTTAGCCATGGTGTGTGTCCCGGACCTCCATCCCCGCCTACGCATGCGCAGCGGCCATGATGGAGCTGGCAACAACCGCTCTGTCATGGTTGGCGGCGCTTGGCGGGTATCGGAGGATCCGGAAGTGACGTCATGACGTGCGCGGCTTC
Organism: Hyperolius riggenbachi; assembly: GCF_040937935.1. Lineage (NCBI taxonomy): Eukaryota > Metazoa > Chordata > Amphibia > Anura > Hyperoliidae > Hyperolius > Hyperolius riggenbachi. Next base: position 54,247,768 of record NC_090654.1, on the reverse strand, counting down.
CGCCGCGTGACATCATGGACGCCAGTCGGGCCGGCCCGGGTGTTCATAGCGGGCGTGCCTTATCCTTTTGCAGGTATATAACCTACTACCGTACCGGACTTTATTGCAGCAGCCTAAGGAGCCTCTAAATGATACCCTCTGACGAAGGGACCCCCGAAACGGCGCTGTCAGGGTATTATTAACCCCTATGGGACATTGCCTTGCTAAATGTTTATGGTACACTAGCGAACTTGTTTATTGTTAGTAGTCTGTGCATCACGCTGCCTGTGGAGGCTGTTTGTTCCAAGGGGTATTTTTTTGTTCCACCCCACTGTATGTCAATTTTGTATACTGCTGTTTTTTGATGTATATGAGCTTATCTGCCCTATGGGGTTTTGTTAAATCACTTTAATACATATCTTTATGCAATCTACTCTGGTGTGCGAGTCATTACTTTTTATATGTCTATGTAGGACTGCTTATGCAGTCCGATTTACAGACTTAGCACCCATTCTTTTGTGTTACATGTTCTATGAATGAAACAAGTGTGCAAACCTTCCTTATTCAATTTGTGCTTTGTGTCTTTCAGGTTTTTGCACCCTATTGCTCCCATACATTATGGGCCTGCTTCACAAAGCGGTGATAACTCAGTTATCACGCCTAAAAGACTTTAGGCATGATAACCTTTGCACCGCTGAGTTAGCACCGCTTTGTGCTGATTATTGCGCGCAAAGTCCCGCGCGCAAATGCGCACGCGTGCGCGCAAAGTCCCATAGGGCTTAATGGGCGGTGCGCGCGAAGCGTGGTGCGGTGCGCGCGCAAAACTTTGCGCGCGAGTTTCTTCTTATCATGCCTAAACTGAGTTTAGGCGTGATAAAGGGCTTTTCACTGGCGTGCAAACACTTTGCACCGCTTTGTGAATCAGGCCCTATGTCTTTTGCTGACCTTAGTGGCCTGTCTAACCGATCAGCAGACACTTTGGCTTATGGCCCATACTCACGGGCTGCAAAAGTGGCATGTCGCCAGCATACGTGAGCGTGTGCGCAACAGGCCAGTGACAGCTCGTCGCCAGGTCCCTCCACGTACACACGCGGAAGAGGGACCAGCGGTGCGACGGAAGCTGTCGCCGACGTTCCTCCTCCCCCCGCCGGAAGCTCCATATACTTCATGGAGGTTGCTGTCGCTAGTCCGCGTACTCACGCGGACTAGCGACAGTTGCGGCGCAGTTGCGGCGGCGACTGTCGCCAGGCGATTGAAACTTTCAATCGCCTGGCAACATCAGCGATGGGCAACAGTTCGGGGTGCGCGCGCGTGCAATGCCGCATACTCACGGGCGACAATTGTAGCCCGTGAGTATGGGCCATTACACACAGACTGAGATAGACAGTGTTGTGAATCAGTTCGCCAATATTCACAGTAATATCTCTCTTGACATTCCTTACCTAAAGAGACAGTTTGAGGACTTGGAAAAGAGGGTAATCAACTATAAATTGCATTCAGACACCTTAGTGGAATACCTTCGAACTAAAAGAATCCCCAGGGGATTAAGACTCAATATAGGACCTATTTTTTGCAAGAATAGCAAAGACTTGTGCGACAAATGGTTTAAAATACTTAACAAGTGTACCCTTGACCTTATCACCCTGACTGTTCAAGGTATTCAAGGTGAATTATCCCGACTTAAGGCATTAGCTTCCAAACGTAATGAGAAACTTGAGACTCTGCTTACAGCTGACGATTTTGATCTCTATTCTGAAGCACATAGTGCAGCGATTGATCTTTACCGACAGGAGGTGTTAACAAGTAAACTTGACAAATTCAGACGAGATACATTGGACTACCAAGAAGACTGGGTATATAGTTGGAGGGCTGACAGACGTCCTAGACGACGCCCCCAAAACCCCCCACAGAGTAATCCCCCTTCGGACGGTAGTTCAGGAGAAGGCTCTTCAGGATCAAACGGGTCTTTTTTAGGGACCCAGCCGAGGGGCAAAGGAGCAAGAGGACGAGGCGGGGTAGGAGGCAACGTAGATTCCAGCATAACCAGGAGCCAGACCCAGGGGAGGAACTGATAGTTAATTTATCCTCCCATACACTTACAGAGACCGAGAAAAAGGTACTAGGCAGAGGATTGGGCTTTGTCCAAACCCACTCAGGCTCATTACTTGAACTAGATTGTGATCTTTTTAACTTTTTTAGGACTCTCCAAATCAAAGCCTTCTTCACCAAACCCGATTCCGCCAGCAAATCTCCTCCCTCTGGGGTCCACTCATTTCCACCAGAAGTTGACCTGAAAATGTGTAGGGCCAAAAGTAAGTGGCTCCCACCAACCACATGCCATGCTGTGGAGACTTTTATTAATATGGTACAGCACGACCTTGCCAATGTCGGGAGGCCTGTTCGTCCAGCCCACTCTTATTTATCTTCACAAGAGCACAGTGCATTACATACTCTGTGCTCTGATCCTGGGCTGGTCATCAAGCCTGCCGACAAAGGTGGGGCCACTGTGGTCATGAACTACACTGACTATAGGAGGGAAGTTATGAGACAGCTTAATGACACCAATGTCTATCTGAAACTTACAGGTGATCCGACTATGACAATCAAGCAAGAAATCGACAGCCTAATCTCTCATGCTCTAGAGGTTGGCATTATCACTAAACAATTACACGATTTTCTCTCGACTCCCTTTCCTCTTACTCCTCTATTTTACGTTCTACCCAAAATCCATAAGAGCTTAGTGAATCCACCAGGGCGACCAATTGTGGCAGGAACTAATTCTGTCTTTCCACCTCTTGAGGTGTTATTAGATCAAGTTCTCCGTCCTAGGGTATCCTGCATGCGGTCATTTCTTCTACATACTACATTCTTTCTTTCTAGAGTCTCCAACTTTGGGTCTTTTCACTCTTCAATTCTTCTCTGTACGATGGACGTCACTAGCCTCTACACCTCCATTCCTCATGACTCTGGCATTAGGGTCATTCGTGACAATCTCAGCCAGATGAACTTCACCCCTGAGCTGGCAGAATTTATTCTTGAGTTGCAGAACATGATGCTCGCCCGTAACTATTTCCGTTTTGAGGATAGCTTTTTCCAACAACAGCAAGGCACAGCTATGGGGAGCAATGTGGCCCCCAGCTATGCTAACCTCTTCATGGATGCATTTGAACATAGGTATGTGTACACGCATCCTCTGTACCTCAGCCAGACTTTGCGCTGGCTGAGGTACATAGATGACATCTTCTTTATATGGACTGGCAGTGAAGCATCCCTGTTATCCTTTAAGGATGAACTTAATCACTATCTTCCCACCATTTCTTTCAGCTTGGAGTATAGCCAGTCTGAGATACATTTTTTGGATGTGTCTGTATCGTACCGTGAAGGTGCCCTACATACCTCTCCCTACAGGAAGCCCACTGACAAAAATACATATCTACAAGCTAAGAGTTATCATCCGCAACGTCTCAAAAAGGGACTTCCCTACAGTCAATTTTTACGACTGCAGCGTATTTCTATAACTGATGACGCTTTCTACAGTGAGGTGGGCGCCATGATCAGCAATTTCAGGAAACGAGGCTATGATGAAAACTCCTTTCTGAGGCTCTGGCTAGGGCCGCAGATAAGGACCGTTCTTCCTTACTTACGTGTAACCCTAAGCCTGACTCAAAACGTATTCCTATGGTCTTAACCTATTCACCTTTATCTTTACAGGCACAGTAAGTGGTACTGTAACGAACGGTGAAGCACAGAGAGGATCTGATTACCGGTGATCTGCAGTATCACTGGGAATACAGATGTATACCAGATTATAAGTGATCTGCAGTATCACCGATAATCCGATATACCAGCTAACCTCTGTTCACCTGAGTAGAGTGTAGTGTTTGGTGTAACAGTAACACTTAGAGGACTGGGCCTCAGTGCAGTGAGGAGTACTGCACGGCTTCCTTCCGAAGACCTGAACTCTCCAAGGCGGGAGGAGTCAGGCTGAGAGTAGGAAGGTTAGTCTGAAAGTGACACTCAGGAGGAAGTGTCACTAACAGGACAGGGAACCGCCTCCAATAGTAAGGTCGGTTCTCGAGGTCGGACAAGCCAGGTCGTAACACAGGGACAGATAAAGTACAGATTCAGAAGGCAGAGGCGGAGTCTAGGTACAGGCAGGGTTCGGCAACAGGGTATCAGAAATATCGAGGTACAAGATCAGGAGGCAGAAGCAGAGTCTAAGGACGAGCCGGGGTTCGGCAACAGAGTATCAGAATTACAAGGTACAAGATCAGAGTTCAGGAGAATAGTCAGGCAGGCAAAGGGTCATAACAGATAATCACAATCAAACTAGTACTTTAAGCTATCAACAGAATCTAGCTAAGTGTAGGATTACAGCTCCAGCTGGTCCCGGCACACTTAAGGATCTGACTACAGGTCTGAGTGCTCCCACGTATGTGTTCGCAACGCCAGACAACCAGCAACTGAACAGCCAGCAGTATATATACCAGAACACTCTCCAGGCCCCTCCCTAATTGCTGGACCAATGAGAGTTGTAGAAAATGTCAGCTGACCAGCCTGGTCAGCTGACTCACTTCTGGCTGTTATATAAGCTCTGCCTCTGTGCGCGCGCGCGTGTCACTCTGAATCTTGGTGGACTATCAGTCCCAGCCACACCAGTACTGTTTTGCAATGTATACAGTGAACCGAGCGTGGGAGCCGCCGTACCGCTCACTACACCAGCGGCGGCTTCCCCATGCTCAACCCCTTTGTCAGGGACACTGCCATGCGGCAAGTTCGCCGCCTCCAATGCGGATTCCGCCGCTCCCAATGCGGATTCCGCCGTTGCCAATGCGGATTCCGCCGCTCTGCCTATGCGGCATGCGGCGTTTTTTCCGCGTTGTGACGCCATGCTGGACGCGGAAACATCCGCCTCACCTTGAGAGACGGCGGCTTTTCCACGTTTCATCACAGTACCCCCCCCCCCGAGGAGTGGACTCCGGACAACTCCTACCAGGCTTCTCGGGATGTAAGGCATGAAACTCCTTCCTCAACTCACCTGCATGCATGCGAGTCCCCGGTACCCATTGTCTCTCCTCAATGCCATACCCCTTCCAATGTACCAGATACTGTACCGAGTTCTGGACAATGCGTGAGTCCAAAATTTTCTCTATTTCGAACTCAGGTTGACTATCCACCAGGACAGGAGGAGGAGGAGTAGGACTGCTGGTTTGAGCAGGGATACGTGAAATGACCTTACCCCACGCATGCTGGCGGGAAGATCAACGGTATAAGTAACGTTGTTGATCTTTTTCGCTACCGGAAACGGACCGACAAACCTGGGGCCCAATTTGTCTGAGGGCTGTTTCAGGGTCAAATGACGTGTGGATACCCAAACCAAGTCTCCTGGCTGGAAGCTCCACTCCACCGAACGTCTTTTGTCAGCTTGACCCTTCTGACTCAAAAACGCCTTTTGCAAACTATCTCTCACCGTGCGCCAGATGTCTTTAAAAGACCTTTGCCAGGCCTCCAGAGCTGGAAACGGGGTAGAGGCCACTGGCAATGGTGAGAATTTGGGCAATCTTCCAGACACTACCTGGAACGGAGAAAATCCGGTGGAAGAGCTTTTCAAATTATTTTGTGCGAATTCCGCAAAGGGCAGAAATTTGACCCAGTCGTTCTGCGCCTCTGCAACGTAGCATCTCAAAAACTGCTCCATAGACTGGTTGACCCTCTCCGTCTGCCCATTGGTCTGTGGGTGGTAGACCGATGAAAACGACAGCTTCATGCCCATTTGGTGGCAGAATGCCCTCCAGAATCTAGACACGAATTGGACTCCCCGATCGGACACTATGTTTTCCGGAATGCCGTGCAGCCGGAACACGTGTTTGATAAACAAGTCGGGCAATTCCTGGGCCGAGGGGAGTCCTTTCAAGGGCACAAAATGGGCCATTTTGCTGAAGCGGTCGACTACCACCCAAATGACCGACATGCCCTCTGACCTGGGAAGCTCACCCACAAAATCCATGGATAAGTGGGTCCATGGTTCACTCGGGGTGGGTAAAGGCTGCAACGTACCTACAGGTGCCAGCCGGAAGGGGTTTGCTTTTAGCACATACCGCACATTCCTTAACAAATTCTTTGCAGTCAGCTGCCAGAGAAGGCCACCAAGCACACCTGGCCACAAGATCCTGCGTTCTAGATGCCCCAGGATGTCCCGCATTCTTGTGTGAATGGAACATCTGTAGTACCCGGAGACGGAATGGCAGAGGCACAAATAAAACCCCCTCAGGCTTCCCCTCAGGGACATCCTGCTGAAACGGACTCAAGGTCTCTGCCCAGTCTTCCCAAGTCTCCGTTACTGCTAGCACCAAATTCTGTGGGATAATGGTCTCTGGGGCAGAGAGCTGTGCTGTCTCCAACTCAAAGCATCTGGACAGGACATCTGCCTTAATGTTCTTGCTACCCGGAGTATACGTAATTACGAACCTGAACCTTGAAAAAAATAAAGACCATCGAGCCTGACGGGGACTTAATCTCTTAGCCCCCTCAATGTATTCTAAATTTTTGTGATCCGTATATACAGTAATCGTATGTTCTGCTCCTTCCAGCCAGTGACGCCACTCCTCAAAAGCAAGTTTAATGGCTAGGAGCTCTCTGTTGCCTATATCGTAGTTTCTCTCTGCTGGAGAGAACCTACGAGAGAAATAAGCACAAGGGTGTAGCCTTCCCTGCAACCCTGACCGCTGAGACAGCACAGCCCCTACCCCAACCTCCGAGGCATCTACCTCAACAATAAAAGCATAAGAGGTGTCCACATGTCTCAGGATGGGTGCGGAACAAAACAAATTTTTTAAAGTGGAGAAAGCACTTAATGCTTCAGGAGACCAGTGGGTGGTATCTGCCCCTTTTTTCGTAAGACAGGAGAGGGGTGCAATGACCGTGGAATACCCCTTTATGAACCTTCTGTAATAATTCGCAAAGCCTAAAAACCGCTGTAAAGACTTCAACCCAACTGGCTGAGGCCATTCCAAAACAGCGGAGACTTTGGCGGGGTCCATAGACAGGCCCGTGGTGGAAATTATGTACCCCAAAAAGGCGACGGATGTCACTTCAAAAATACACATCTCAAGTTTAGCGTAAAGTTAGTTCTGCCTTAGTTTGTTTAGTACAAATTTTACATGCGTTCTGTGCTCAGAGAGGTTGTTGGAGAAAACAAGTATATCGTCAAGATAGACCAGAACAAATCTCCCCAACACCTCTCTGAAGACCTCGTTGATGAGTTCCTGGAAAACGGCCGGGGCATTACATATACATCAGAATATCGATTGGATCTCTTGCTCGAAAGCAAAATATGCCATGACATCTGCTTGGGTGCATGAGCCCTTAAAGTCCTTTCACACTGGCTCAGTGCGTTGCGGCACATTGCCGCACTGCCACCGCAGTCTAATGATACCCTATGGGGACGTCTATACTTTCCACGTTGCGGTACGCTGCGTCGGATGTCCCCGATTTAACACTAGGGCATACCTACGTTACTGCCAGGCTCCTGCAGAATTCATGTTAGTCTATGGCAACACAGGTTTCTATAAAGAAGTTGGCGAAGCGCAGAAATTTTTTTACAATACGCTTCCGTGTACTTCTGCATACCCGAAGAAGGAAGTGACCGCAGGTGCACGTCTCTTCCTGCTTGGCCGAATGCCAGACAACATCGAAGCCTGTAACGCCAATTTATTGTGTGAAACCAGCCTCAAGGTCTTTGCACACTATGCTCTAAGCTGCAAAATAAGTAAGCAAGTATTACAAAGCAGATCCATTGTTATGAATGGATCTCTTCACACCATCTCTTCTAACCACAAACCTGTGCTACCAAAAAACAAAAGAAAACAAAAAAACACTGCAGCCACAACAAATCACTGCTGCCACAACAAATCTCTGTCATCCCAACAAATCACTGCTGCCACAACAAATCTCTGCTGCCAAATTACCGCCCTCCAGACAAATCACTGCTGCATACATTTTTGCAAGCAGCAGGTGTGCTGCCATTCATTCTAACAAATGTCATATTCCCATCCCCCTCTGCAGCAGACAGATGGGTGCACTGCATTAGCATGCCACACAGCAGGCATTTCCAGTGTAACAGACTACACCAGTGGTTCTCACACTTTTTTGGGCGAGGGCACCCTTGATGGCTTTGAATTTTTTTCAAGGCACCCCTTGGCAATAACAACTACCAAAATGCTGTTATAACCCTTGTTAGGCAGCACCCACTCCAGATTCTAAGTAGCCCCCATTAGCAGGACAAACATTTCCTTACCTATCCTCTGATGTTCAACTTAAACACGAAGGTTAACTGGCAGTTTATGCAGCCACATTGTATATCAATATGTGGTTGCATTACCTGATGGCAATGCAGAAAGGATGGGGATAAATGCCGCGGCACCCCTGGGAGGTGCTTGAGGCGCACCAGGGTGCCGCGGCACCCAGTTTGAGAACCCCTGGACTACACAAAGCCGAGTTGCTAGCTCGCAGGGAACAGCAGTTTGAGCAGTGAGCCTTGGTATTCTTGATGGCTGAAGACTGGAATGTAAAAATGTTAAATATTTTTTGAACATTAAGCTAGAGTGACCAGATTTTTGTAGGCTCAACCTGGGACGGGGGGATTTGGCCGAAAAATGTGGTGTCTGCAGCGCGCGCGAAAAATGGGCGTGGCCATGACATTCTATGGGCGGAGCTAACGTAATGATGCAACAGCGAGGCATAAGAAAGCAGTGTTAACGCCGTGCTGTGGTCAAACGTGGATTCACATCATAGGTGTGCAGAAACTGTCTGCCGGAGGAGGACAATGCAGGCTGGAGCGGGGCTGCGGGGAATGAACTAGCGCAGCGTCTAGTAGACGCTGCGGCTAGTTCACTGTACGGTGGCCAGAGTCCCGAGGTCGGGACGTCCCGCTGCTAAAAGCGGGACGTTTCCCGGGACCTCATGCAGCCTGGGACAGCGCCCCCCGAAGGCGGGACGCGTCCCGGGTAAAGCGGGACGTATGGTCACCGTAATTAAGCAGAAAAAAAAAGTATGCAGCACAGCTAGGTTTATGGTAACTTTGTTCTTACAGTTGAGGTGGTGTGATGTGTGGTTGGCACGTGACTAAAAACACTTCCTCCTTCCGGGTTGAAGGAGGAAGTGTATAGTCACGTGATGCCGGATTGGAGTGCATCGTGGGAGGCGCCGAGGGACGGACGAAGAAGACGTCATGATAGGTAAAATTAAACCCCCCGCCCAGCCCGCACAGGTGATTTGAGCTTAAACGGATGAAATCCGAATAGCTACTATCCGGATTTCATCCGGATCGGATTTGAGCAGCTCTACCGAGGATAATGGCGTGGGAACATTTTTTTAAAGGTACAGGTAAGTATTTCTGGTTAATTAAGAATATTAAAATACTTTGCTCGTGGTTGTGTTTTTATTTCGTTTAACCCTTTGTGGAAATGGGTAAGGGGTACTTTGTACCCCTATACTCATTTATCCTGGGAGGGGGGTGGGCATCTGTGGTCCCCTTCTTAAAGGGGACTCCCAGATGCCACCATGAACCCCCCCAGGGAGTCGTTGCCCCCACCTCCTCCTGGGGCACCGGAGGTGGGGAAGAGCCTCTTGTCCATGGATTGGACAAGGGCTCCGGGGGAGAGGGGAAGGCTTGACCACCCCTCTCCCCCGGAGCCCCCCCCATACCATGGACCATGTGGGCTGGTATAGCTCAGGGTGCGAAGCCCCAGTCGGCTGGGGCTCCGCATTCTGGCTATCCCAGCCTGCGTGGGGGAAAAGGGGTTACAGAGCCTCCAGAGTGGGGAACCCCACGTCATTTTTTTTTAAATTTCCCACCATCTGAACATAAAAAAAAAAGTTGATAGCAAATTAAATAAAAAATGACGTGGGGGTCCCCCCTCTGGAGGTTCTGTAACCCCTTGTCCCCCATGCAGGCTGGGATAGCCAGAATGCAGGCTGAGATGAATAGCCAGAATGCAGGCCAATCCATGGACAAGGGGCTCTTCCCCACCTCCGGTGCCCCAGGAGGAGGTTGGGGCGACGACTCCCTGGGGGGGGGGGGTTCATGGCAGCATCTGGGAGTCCCCTTTAAGAAGAGGACCCCTTATCCATTTCCACAAAGGTTTAAAAATGAAATAAAAACGCAACCACAAAAAAAGTATTTTATTAATCTAAATTAACCATAAATACTTACCTGTACCTTTAAAAAAAAATCCCACGCCCATATCCTCGGTAATTGATCCAACGAATACAGTATCCTCTATCTTGCGATCTTCTTTACTTTGATTAAAGATCTCCGCCGCCCCGACGCCAAACACGCCGCCCTCGCCGAACTGCTCTCAGTTATACAGTATAGAAAAACAGTATAGCTGAGAGCGCGTCTATACAGACGCATTACCACCGGCTCTCGCTGCCCTCCCTGCCTCCCCCCACCTGTCACCCTCCCCCATGCTGGCACCCAATGCACCCATGGGTGCCAGCATGGGTGAGGGTGACAGGTGTGAGAGAGGCAGGGAGGGCAGCCGGAGTCAGCGGTAATGCGTCCGTATAGACGCGCTCTCAGCTATACTGTATTGCTGAGAGCAAAAAGCATCTTTAAATTTTGGCTCCAAGGCTCCCCATTGGTTCCTTATCGACCAATGGGGATCCTCCTGATCCCCATTGGTCTGTTAACCTTCCTGGCAGTAACCCCGAACGTAGTTCGGGTAAGCCGCGCAAGAGGTTTTCTCAGGCCCTGCTGGGCCGATCTGCGTAATTTTTTTTTTGCTGAACGCAGCTGACACTTTGCTAGCTGCGTCAGCACACCGATCGCTATCCGCGCCGCCGCAGAGCCCCCCCCAGACCTCTGCGCTGCCTGGCCTATCAGAGCCAGGCATCGCTAAGGGGTGGATTGGGTCTCCCTTAGACGTCACGACGTCCATGACGTCGGTGACGTCATCCCGCCCCGTCGCCATGGCAGCGGCTATCATGTAGCAAGCCCTAGGCTCGCTACATGATTTTAAAAAAAAATAAAAATAAAAAAAACAGCAGCGCTGCCCCCTGGCGGTTTTTAATAGACCGCCAGGAGGGTTAAGGAACCAATGGGGACCATTGGAGCCAAAATTTAAAGATTATTTTTGCTCTCAGTTATACTGTATAGCTGAGAGCAGTTCGGCGGGGGCGGCGTGTGTGTCGTCGGGTGCAAGCGGAGATCTTCAATCAACTGTATCTGAAGATTGCAAGATAGAGGATATTGCCGTGGGAAAATTGGCGTTGGAATTTTTTCTTAAAGGTACAGGTAAGTATTTCTGAAGATCGCAAGATAGAGGATACTGTCTTCGTGGGACATAACAGATTATAGCGTGGGACCTTTCCCAAGGATATTGGCATGGGAAATTTTTCTTAAAGGTACAGGTAAGTATTTTTGAAGATCGCAAGATAGAGGATACTGTCTTCATGGGACATAACAGATTATAGCGTGGGACCTTTCCCGAGGATATTGGTGTGGGAATTTTTTCTTCAAGGTACAGGTAAGTATTTCTGGTTGATTAGGAACATTAAAGGACTTTTCTCGTGGTTGCGTTTTTATTTCATTTAACCCTTTATGGAAATGGGTAAGGGGTAATTTGTACCCCTATACTCATTTCTCCTGGGAGGGGGTGGGCATCTGGGTTCCCCTTCTTAAAGGGGACCACAGATGCCACCATGAACCCCCCTCCCAGGGAGTCGTCGCCCCCACCTCCAGTGCCCCAGGAGGAGGAAGATGGACAAGGGCTCGGGGGGAGAGGGGAAGGCTTGGCCGCCCCTCTCCCCCGGAGCCCCCCCATACCATGGACCATGTGGGCTGGTATAGCTCGGGGTGCAAAGCCCCAGTCGGCCGGGGCTCGCCATTCTGGCTATCCCAGCCTGCATGGGGACAAGGGGTTACAGAGGCTCGGGAGAGGGGACCCAAAGTCATTTTTTTTCAGATTTCCAACACTGAGACAGAACATTCCCCAAAATTAAAAATGTTTAATTTTTTTTTTAAATATTGTTTCCCACTATCTTTTTAACATATCCTGCAAATTTGATGTTGCTAGGATGTAAGGGGCCTTTGCTATTAACTGCTGGGAAATATTTCCCACACTCTGTCTTTGACAGGTGGCATTTAAATATATCGTATTTTTTCTTTGAACTTTTAAAATCGACTTTCTCAAAAAGTATAAGGTCTTTTGCCTCTTGTTCCCACTGTTGTTTTTAACATTCCCTGCAAATGTGGTGTTTCTGGCATTCACGGGGACTTTGCTATTAACTGCTAAAGTCGGCGGGCGTTTAATTTTCCCACAGTCAGAAGGAGAATTTTAACATCGATTTTCACAAAAACTATAAGGTCTTTTTAATAAAAAAATTTTCCTCTTGTTCCCAATTTTCTTCTTAACATAACCTGCAAATTTGGTATTTCTATCTTTTAAGGGGGCTTTGCTATTAAACGTTAAAGTCGGCGGCCAGACATTTTCCAAACGGCAGCAAAGCAGGGCTTAAAACGATAAATATCGTTCAGGCAGGACAAAAAAAAGCAGGTTTTAAAACGATAAATAACGTTTTGACAGTCGCCGCCATTTTTTTACTTTATAAAGTGATAAATATTGTTTAATAATGATTTTCAATGAGGCCCCGTTTTTATAGTGCCCGCGCCTGGTGCCATTTTTCACTGCTGCCTGTAATAAATTGTTCCTTTTTTTCCTTTTTCTTTTTAAACACCAGACAGAGGGGCCCAAATAAAAAACGGGCATGATTCCAAAACACATAGCGGTTTGCAAAAAACCACAGCGGGCTGTTATGATGTCACAATCAATAAAGTGCTATTTTGAGAGGCGATTTAGCGCGCCTCTTGAACGCAGATGATGTCAGAATGCATCCGAATAAGCCTGTGAATTCTGTGATTAATTACTCTGATATTTGGTACTTGGCTGCCCTAGTTCCTCCGCCTTTCCTTTTCATATTTGGTGTCAACATCATTTCATTTCAAAGCTTTATTGATTTTGGGGTTTTTTTGAGGAGAACGAAGAACATCTTATTTTTTTCTATTTTCTAGGTACTGAGAAGTTCTGGAATTACTCAAAAAACTATGATGTCCCCCCACATTTCTCTCTACAGCTGATATGCCTGTTTTATTGTGTGCCCAGGCCCCAGACATAGAAGTTCAGGCTCAGGAGGCAGTGCCAGGGACATGTGTAACACTTTAAAGAGAATCTGTATTGTTAAAATCGCACAAACGTAAACATACCAGTGCGTTAGGGGACATCTCCTATTACGCTCTGTCACAATTTCGCCGCTCCCCGCCGCATTAAAAGTGGTTAAAAACAGTTTTAAAAAGTTTGTTTATAAACAAACAAAATGGCCACCAAAACAGGAAGTAGATTGATGTACAGAAAATACATCCATACACAAGCAGGCTGTATACAGCCTTCCTTTTGAATCTCAAGAGATCATTTGTGTGTTTGTTTCCCCCATGCACTGAAGTTTCAGGCTGCTCTTTTCTTCCTGCAAACAGCTTTGCCCTTGTCTGTAATTCTTCAGTATGTGAAAGCCCAGCCAGCTCAGATGACGATTTATCCAGCTTGTAAAATATAAGAGAGAAGAGAGAAGCTGCTCTAATCCTAAATAACACACAGGCAGTGTGCATAGAGGGGCCTGGAAGAGGATGTTCATAGCAGAACCACAACACTGAAGAACTTGGCAGCCTTCCAGACACAGGCCGACAAGTCTGACAGGGGAAAGATACATTGATTTATTACAGAGACAGTGATAGTATAAAGTGCTGAAGTAAGCCAGAACACATTAGAATAGCTTTTTGAACTTGTAGGATGATAAAAAACAGGATGCAATTTTTGTTACGGAGTCTCTTTAAGCAGAGATACATTCTTGCACTGCCCAGCATGATGGCGCTGTCTGGGGCATCCCAAAACCACCCCAGATTTAAAAGCAGGAACGGGTGGGTATTTTTTTTTTAAGTCGATACTAAACAGTAATATTTAGCAGTCTGACTCCAGGCATGGAACCAAATAAACTATGTTACAGCTTAAAGAGAAACGCCAACCAAGAATTGAACTTTATCCCAATCAGTAGCTGATACCCCCTTTTACATGAGAAATCTATTCCTTTTCACAAACAGACCATCAGGGGGCGCTGTATGACATTGTGGTGACACCTCTCCCACAAGAAACTCTAAGGACCGTGGTACTCCTGGCAGTTTCCTGTCTGTGAACCTTGTTGCATTGTGGGAAATAGCTGTTTACAGCTGTTTCCAAATGCCAAAAAAGCATGCAGCAGCTACATCACCTGCCAACAGTAAAAATGTCACCATGCAATAAATGTCAGAATGTAAATCAGGGATTCAAAAGAATTTTCAAAGGGCAAATACTGACTAAATCATTTATACATAATTATTGTAAAAATGAAGCACTTTTTTGTATTACATTATTTTCACTGGAGTTCCTCTTTGAGTTATAACTGTACAGCCATTCATCATCATGTTATTTTCACAACAGGGTAGTGCAGTCTGGGGTCACGTGACTGCGATCAGAGCAGGGACAAGGTCCGCCAGCACCCAAGGCTGAGACACCAAAGTGCGCCCCTCCATCCCTCCCAACCCAGCCGTCACACACTGATTGCTATTAGACTAAGAGGGCCACAGGGCCCACAACCTCCCCAACACCTTTATATCTAGTTATCTGGCTTGCAGTCACTGCTATGTATCCCCTTTTCGTATTTCTTTCTGCTTCATACACAATTAGGAATGACAGCTGAATGAATTGTGCGCCCCCTCCTACACTGCGCCCTGAGGCTGGAGCCTCTCCAGCCTATGCCTCGGCCCGGCCCTGACTGCGATGTCCAGTCAAAACAACTGCAGTCATGACTAGAGATGCAGCGAACGGTTCGCCGGCGAACGGTTCCAGGCGAACTTAGGCGGTTCGCGTTCGCCTGCACCAGGCGAACTTTTGCGGAAGTTCGATTCGCCCCATAATGCACTATGAGGGTCAACTTTGACCCTCTGCATCACAGTTAGCAGGCACATTGTAGCCAATCAGGCTACACTAAGCCCTGGAGCCCCCCCCCTTATATAAGGCAGGGTCCGGCGGCCATTAGCCTCACTTGTGTGCCTGCTAGAGAGAGGAAAGGGACAGCTGCTGCAGACTTTTTCTCCTAGGGACAGATTCGTTAGGTTCTAGGCTGCTTTGCTTGCTCCTGACTGATTATTATTGCTTTTAAAGCACCCCTCAACAGCAACAGCTCTTTTCAGAGATCATCCTGTACATATTTTTTTTTCTGTGTGTCAAACTGACACTTTTGTTGCATGCACAGCCTTGCTAATTGATAGTGTGTGTGCCACTGCCAGCAGCCCAGCACATTCAGTGACTACCTGTGTGTGTGACAGGGAGCTGCACATTGTACTACCCAGTACTGCATATACCCCAGTACCTGTTGTGTTTACTTAACCCACCTCATCACTGCATATACCTAGCTTTGTGTTGAGTGAACCCAGCTCACTGCATCTAACTACCTGTTGTGTTGAGTGAACCCACCTGGCCACCTCACTGCATCTAACTACCTGTTGTGTCGAGTGAGAACCAACCTCACTGCATCTTAAGTACCTTTACTGTTCAGTGAACCCATCTCACTGCATCTAACTACCTGTCGTGTTGAGTGAGAACCCACCTCACTGCATCTTAAGTACCTTTACTGTTCAGTGAACCCAGCTCACTGCATCTAACTACCCAGTACCTGTTGTGTTTACTTAACCCACCTCATCACTGCATATACCTAGCTTTGTGTTGAGTGAACCCACCTCACTGCATCTAACTACCTGTTGTGTTGAGTGAACCCACCTGGCCACCTCAATGCATCTAACTACCTGTTGTGTTGAGTGAGAACCCACCTCACTGCATCTTAAGTACCTTTACTGTTCAGTGAACCCAGCTCACTGCATCTAACTACCTGTTGTGTTGAGTGAACCCACCTGGCCACCTCGCTGCATCTAACTACCTGTTGTGTTGAGTGAGAAACCACCTCACTGCATCTTAAGTACCTTTACTGTTCAGTGAACCCAGCTCACTGCATCTAACTACCTGTTGTGTTGAGTGAGAACCCACCTCACTGCATCTTAAGTACCTTTACTGTTCAGTGAACCCAGCTCACTGCATCTAACTACCCAGTACCTGTTGTGTTTACTTAACCCACCTCATCACTGCATATACCTAGCTTTGTGTTGAGTGAACCCACCTCACTGCATCTAACTACCTGTTGTGTTGAGTGAACCCACCTGGCCACCTCAATGCATCTAACTACCTGTTGTGTTGAGTGAGAACCCACCTCACTGCATCTCAAGTACCTTTACTGTTCAGTGAACCCAGCTCACTGCATCTAACTACCCAGTACCTGTTGTGTTTACTTAACCCACCTCATCACTGAATATACCTAGCTTTGTGTTGAGTGAACCCACCTCACTGCATCTTAAGTACCTTTAGTGTTGAGTGAACCCACCTGGCCACCTCACTGCATCTAACTACCTGTTGTGTTGAGTGAGAACCCACCTCACTGCATCTTAAGTACCTTTACTGTTCAGTGAACCCAGCTCACTGCATCTTACTACCTGTTGTGTTCAGTGAACCCAGCTCACTGCATCTAACTACCTGTTGTGTTGAGTGAACCCACCTCACTGCATATACCTAGCATCCCCCCGAGATGGACAAAATGGACAAACCAGGTAGAGGAACAGGTAGAGGCAGACCCAGAGGAAGGCCACCAGGCACCGGCAGGTCTGTGCGAGGTGGTGTTGCTGTGATTTTGTGCGGACCTGGCCCAAAATACAGTGCTCAGAAGAAGGCACGTGCCATCACTTCCCAAAATCGTGAGGAGGTGCTTGAGTATTTAACACAGAACACCTCATCTCCCGCAGCCACCAGCGCTACAACAAGCACCACATCCGCTGCATTTGACACTTCGCAGGAGTTATTTGGTGGTGGTGGTGAAATCACTGATTCACAGCCATTACTGCAACAACAAGAAGGCGGCGCAGGTACACCACCTCATACGTCTGAGTTAGGTGGCGATAGTATGGACGTAACGTGTGAGGAGGGGGATGATGAACCACCTGAAGTTGGTGCAATTGAGGAGGTGTCTGAGGAAAGCGCAGCTGGCCAGGAGGATTATGATGACGATTATACGGATACCACATATGTTCCCGGTAGAGGAGATGACCAGGGGGACAATTCAGAGGAGGAGTCAGAGAGGAGTAGAAGGAGCTCGTCCTCAGAAACAGCTGGGGGCAGTGTCCGGCGCCATGTATCGCCAGCTATGGCCAGCCAGCCAACATGCCCTTCAACGTCAGCTGCTGATGCCACCGTAGCGCCATCACCCCAGGGGGGCTAAGCGGTTTGGAAATTTTTTCACGTGTGTGTCTCAGATCGGAGCAAAGCCATCTGTTGTCTCTGCCAGCAAAAATTGAGCCGTGGAAAGGCCAACTCTCACGTAGGGACAAGTGCCTTACGAAGGCACCTGGAGAGAAGGCACAAAGAGGAAAAGCAGCACCCCTCAAAAGACAAGCCACCCTCCTTCTCCTCTTCTTCCTTCAGGTGTATCGTCTTCATCCACTTTCTCCCTTGCACCTTCACAGCCACCCTCCTCCACACCGCCTCTTCCCTTGAGCGGTTCCTTCTCCTCTGCCCACAGCAGTACCCAGCTGTCTGTGAAGGAGGTATTTGAGCGTAAGAGGCAAATGTCTGCCAGTCACCCTCTTGCCCGGCGTCTGACAGCTGGCATGCGGAACTATTAGCTTGCCAGCTATTACCATACAAGCTGGTGGAGTCGGAGGCTTTCTGTAAGTTTGTGGCCATTGGTACACCGCAGTGGAAGATACCAGGCCGCAATTATATTTCACAAAAGGCCATACCCAAACTGTACCGTGCAGTTGAGAGGCAAGTGGTGTCATCTCTGACACACAGCGTTGGGTCAAGGGTCCACCTGACCACGGATGCCTGGTCTGCCAAGCACGGGCAGGGCCACTACATTACATACACAGCCCATTGGGTCAACCTAGTGGTGACCGATGGCAGCAAGCAGGGAGTACGTGGCTGCGCAGCGGACCGACTTGTCACACCTCCACGGCTTGCAGGCAGGCCTCCAGCCACCTCCTCTCCACCTGCTACCACCGCTTCGCTGTCGTCATCCTCCTCCTCCTCCTTGGCTGGATCCACCTGCTCCCCCCCCCCCTTTTCAATAGGGGGGGGGGGTCTGGCAGTTGGGTGGCTTAAAAAAAAAACCAAAAAAAACCCCATAACTTTATAAATTATGCATGTATGACGCAAATCTGAAAAAAATGCACCATTATTTCGAAATAAAAAATTGGCACCACACATTGTACTAGAGCAGGGGTCTCAAACTCGCGGCCCGCGGGCCATTTGTGGCCCTCGATACAATATTTTGTGGCCCTCACCGGCAAAAGCTTCCTTATAGTTCGTTTCAGTGCTCCCAAGTAATCGTCCGCATCCCCGCCGCTAAACGAGGGCTGCAGAGCCCCCAAATCGCCCGGGGGGCAATCCGCCGGCATTTCCTGAAAGGGGCAGAGCTTTCAGCTTCAGCTCTGCCCCTCCTGACGTCAATCGCTGCACGGATCGCCGCCTCTCCCCGCCCCTCTCTGTGAAGGAAGAGTGAGAGGGGCGGGCAGAGGCGGCGATGCGCCGCGATTGTGAAATTCCTTATGCGGCCCAGCCTCATCCTGACTTTGCCTCCTTCGACCCCCCAGGTAAATTGAGTTTGAGACCCCTGTACTAGAGGAAGATTTTAAACATTGCAATAACCGGGACAAATGGGCAAATAAGGTGTGGGTTTTACTTACGGTAGCATGTATTATTTTAAAACTATGATGTCCGAAAACTGAGAAATGATGAGTTTTTTTTTAATTTTTTTCTTATTTTTCCTGTTAAAACACTTTTAGAATAAAATAATTCTTACCCAAAAGTACCCCTCCCCCCCCCCCCCCCCGAAGAAAGCCTAATTGGTGGCGAATAGAAAAAAAAAATATATATAGATTAATACAACTTATCACAGCGAAACAAAGTTATAAGCGAATGAATGGAAGGAGTGCTGACAGTTGAAAATTGCTCTGGTTTAAGGGGAAAAACCCTTGGAGGTAAAGTGATTAAAGCATAAGTTTATTGAGAAAAGCTACAGGATGTAGGTAGTCACCTGCACCATGGAGGAGGCTGGGTCTATAGAGAGATTCAAAATGTTTCAGTGTAAAACACTTGTGAATACGGTGTGAAATAGGACTAAGTGACCTGACTATGTATTCTGTAAAGTGCTGGAGAAGAGATCAGAGCTGTATATTTACACACAATAAGGCCTAGTGCACACCAAGTGGTTTTGGTCACGTTTTATAACCGCTTGCGGATGTGGAAACACTTGGGTAATGTATTTCAATGGGCTTGTGCACACCAGAGCGGTAGGCGTTTTGCAGAAACGCATCCTCCTGGGCTGCAGCATTTTTTGGATTTCGGAGGCGCTTCTGCCTCCAATGTTAAGTATAGGAAAAAACGCAAAATGCTTGATAAAACGCCAGATCAGAGCGGTTTTCCAGGCGTTTTTGTTACAGTAGCTGTTCAGTAACAGTATTACTGTAACAATATTTGTAATCTGCTACACAAAAAACCGCTATACAAAACCGCAAAACGCTGGCAAAACGCTTCATAATAATAAGAAAAAACGCTTCAAAATCTGCTAGCGTTTTGCGGATCTGCTAGCGGTTTTTGGTGTGCACCAGGCCATAATCTGTGTTTGGAGCTGGACTGTAATCATTCTTGTTTGAATACATAATTGGCATAAACGATGGTGTTGCTTGCAGACACACATTAAATCATGCCCGTTGGTATATTTGTCTGTGGGATTTAGCCACTTCATTCTTATGTAGCCAGCTTTTGCTATTGAATGACAGAGTGAGCCGGGTGCAGGAAATACGCGCTGCACCGAGAGATGTGAAATGCGTTGGCAGCGATTCAACGGTCCGTTCCGTCAGGCTGACTTATGACCGCAGACAAGGCTAGATAACGTTTAGCAAACATGAAGTGGAAAGGCAGAACGTGAAGGACGGCGTGTTTACTATCGCTCGCCCATGCTTCCTCCCGATCCCGCAGATCACTCACAGCTGAGCGCCGCCGCCAGAAGTGTCACCTCCGCCACTGAGGCCAAACGTCTCTCCAGCCACAAATCATTCCCTTCCCAAAATCTCAGATGCGCGCATGCTGCTCGTATTCTGCAAGGCGAGAAACCTTGGCTTTTTAACTCTTCCCTAAAATAAAACACAGTTCTGTTTTTTCCACATTTTTTTATGTTGCAGCCTTATCCCAAAATGGATTAACTACTTATTGCACCGCGGGAGGTATATCTACATCCCGCAGGACTTCATCTGAAGTCCCAGGAACATAGTTATTAGTCTATTGCCGCTGTGGGCACTCCCGTTCACGTCGCCACCAGCAGGGCCAGTTCAAGTAACAATTGGGCCTAGGGCAAAATTAGCCTGGGGGCCCCCCAACAGACACCCCCCGACCAAAAAGCATCATTAGAGGCCCTTTGTTGCAGCCAAATTTCCCTCCTGGGCCCCTGAGCTGGCTGCTGACCCTCCCCCAATCACCTCCCAATTTAACAACCTCTGCAGAGTCCCAGGGGAGCAACAGTTAAGATGGGGGAGGGACAACTTGGAGGCCTCTACAGGCTCTAGGGCCCTGGGGCAATTGCCCATTTTTTCCTATGGTAGCTCCGTCCCTGGCCACCAGCTAGTGCACAGATCAACGAATGGGAACACGGTTCCCATTCACCGATCTAAGAGCCTATTATCAATGCCGGCATCAATGAGATGCCATGTTCATTGGCATAAAAAAATAAAAAATAGAAATGAATAGCATTACTTCCTGTAACACGTGTATGCAGTCAAAAGTAAATAATTCGAAGTGTGGGGGACATCTAGAGCCAAAAAGTAAAATTACACCTAAAAACTTAAAGAAATAAACATATAATATAGCATAGATTAACCCAGTGGTTCCCAACCTTTTCCGGCCCGGGGAACACTTTCTGACCATATTTTTCTCCGGGGAACGGCGGGGGGGGGGGGGGGGGGGGGCGCGCGGGTGTTTGCGCGACCTAGTGGACAGTGCCGTGCTATGGGGGGGGCTGGGGTGCGGCTGCATAGCTAGCATAGTTGCCCCAGTATAGCGAGTTTAGTTGCCCCAGTATGGTTAGTATAGTTACCCCAGTATAGTGCCCCAGTGTAGCTAGTATAGTCCCAGTATGGATAGGTAGTGCCCCAGTATAGCCAGTAAAGTGCCAAGTATAGCTAGTATAGTGCCCAGTATAGCTAGCATAGTGCCCAGTATAGCTAGCATAGTGCCCAGTATAGCTAGCATAGTGCCCAGTATAGCTAGCATAGTGCCCAGTATAGGTAGGTAGTGCCCCAGTATAGTGCCCAGTATAGCTAGTATAGTTGCCCCCAGTATAGCTAATTTAGTTGCCCCCAGTGTAGGTAGTTTCGTTACCCCCAGTATAGCTAGTTTAGTTGCCCCCAGTATAGCTAGTTTAGTTGCCCGCAGTATAGCTAGTTTCGTTGCCCCCAGTATAGCTAGTTTAGTTGCCCCCAGTATAGCTAGTACAGTTCCCCCCAGTATAGATGCCCAGGAGGGGGGAAGCAGCGCTAGAAGTAGGGGCAGTGGAGGCAGCGGTGGGGAGGGGGGAAATATCCCCCCCCCCTCCCTCACCTGGGACCCCTCCTTCTGCCTCTCTCCCCCTCCATTTAGCGGTGACAAGTGCAGGCTCGGCGGCGAGGAGACATGCGCAGAATTACTCACTACTTCCATGTTCCAAGCGCCGGCAACGTCATGTCGTCACACATCTCCGCCTTCAATGCCGCCCACTGTGCTTCCGCTAATCAGGAAGCACAGTGGGCGGCATTGAAGGCGGAGATCTGACGATATGACGCTGCCGGCGCTTGGAACGCGGAAGTGGTGAGTAATTCTCCGTATGCCTCCCCGCCGCCGAGCCGCACTTGCCACCGCTAAATGGAGGGGGAGAGAGGCAGAAGGAGGGGTCCCGGGTGAGGGAGGGGGGGGATATTTCCCCCCTCCCCACCGCTGCCTCCACTGCCCCTCCTTCTAGCGCTGCTTCCCCCCTCCTGCGCCCTACAGTAGGTACAGGTCTGGCGAGAGGCCAGACCTGTACAGCACACCAGGCAACATCCCGTGGCACACTAGTGTGCCGCGGCACACCGGTTGAAAAACACTGGATTAACCATTTCAGCCCGTGGGTTGTTCTCACTTTATGGACGAGAGGAATATTTAAATTTCAGCGCTCCTCCCTTTCATTCCCCAATAACTTTATCACTACTTATCA
This sequence comes from Hyperolius riggenbachi, assembly GCF_040937935.1. Lineage (NCBI taxonomy): Eukaryota > Metazoa > Chordata > Amphibia > Anura > Hyperoliidae > Hyperolius > Hyperolius riggenbachi. Next base: position 54,225,376 of record NC_090654.1, on the reverse strand, counting down.
CAACAGAATGATCTATACCTTGTTTTTTTCTGCTACCAATGAGGCTTTCTTTGGGTGGTACATTATTGCTAAGAGTTATTTTATTCTAAATGCATTGATGGGAATAAAAAAAATAAAATAATTAATAAAAAGAAAAAATGGAAAAATTATTTCATTATTTTCATTATTTCTCAGTTTTCGGCAAAAAATTTGCCCATTTGTCCCGGTTATTGCAACGTTAAAATTATATCCCTAGTAGAATGTATGATGACAATATTTTATTTGGAAATAAAAAGGTGCATCTTTTCAGTTTTACATCAATCACTAATTTTAGCACATAATTTAATAATAAGCCCTCTTGACATACATAACAAAAAAAATTATCACCAAAAGTAAGTACCGGTAGGTGTAATTCTACAATTGGCCACAAGATGTCCTCAGCTAGTACTTCCTATTTGCATACAATAAGTATGCTACAGTTGTGTTAAAAATTATTCAACCCCCACTGAAATTGAGTGTTTTGGCTGGTTTGACATTGATTTTGATCATTTTAGTCATCTTGTTTACAATTAAATCAAAGAGGCATTTGTAAGTCAGACAAATATAACATAACATTTATAATGAAATAACCACAAATGTCTTTTCTTCTGTGCTCACATCATTATCAGTTTTATTCAAAACCCAAGTGACATTCATTCTTAGTACTTAGTACAACATCCTTTTCCAGTTAGAACATGCTCTAGTGGACTTGTAGGTATGCTTGGGATCATTGTCCTGTTGAAAGGTCCAATCTCTCCCAAGCCTCAGGTTTGTGATGGACTGCATCACATTTTCATCCAATATCTCCTGGTACTGAAGAGAATTCATGGTACCTTGCATACGCTGAAGCTTCCCTTTACCTGCTGAAGCAAACAGCCCCAAAGCATGATTGACCCCCGCCATGCTTCACAGTAGGCAAGGTGTTCTTTTCTTCATAGGCCTTGTTCTTCCTCCTCCAAACATAGCGTTGATCCATGGGCCCAAACAGTTCTAATTTAGTTTTTTCAGTCCACAGAACACTATTACAAAACTTTTGTGGTTTGTCCACATGACTTTTGGCATACTGCAGTCGACTCTTCTTATTCTTTGGAGACCGCAAGCCGGTGCGCCTGGGAGTTCTGGCATGGAGGCCTTCATTACGCAGTGTGCGCCTTATTGTCTGAGCTGAAATTTCAGTACCCGCATCGGACAAATCTTTTTTCAGTTCCTCAGCAGTCACACAGGAACTTTTCTCCACTTTGCACTTCAGTTAGTGCAGAGCAGTCGAAGTCAGCATCTTCCTTCTGCCACGACCAGGTAGCGTTTCAACAGTGCCTTTTGCCTTGAATTTGCGAATGATGCTTCCTATGGTGTCTCTTGGTATGTTTAACATCTTTGCAATCTTCTTATAGCCATTGCCCTTCCTGTGAAGAGAAATCAACTCTTCTCTTGTTTTCCTGGACCATTCTCTTGATTTCACCATGTTTGTAAACACACCAGTAAATGTCTAGAAGGAGCTGAGTATCACAGTCATTTTAAATCTGCCTAATTGGTGCTTATTATGCTTGATTCCCGCTCATTAACATCCACAGGTGTTTTCAATACCGGATCGAAAACACTTGAATGAACCTCTGTTCTTAATAGTGGTAGTCTTTAAGGGGTTGAATAATTATGTCAATGAAGAAATCACACAAAAAATGTAATACTGTATTACAAAAACAATTGATGTCATTTTAGTTGCATTTGGTTCTTTAAAAAGTCCTTGTAAGATTACATTCTGAACACAATTACAAATGTACACTAAATTCCCTAAAACCCTTTAAAGCATTGGGGGTTGAATAATTTTGAACACAACTGTATAGGAAGTAATGGGTTGCTACATTTTAACTAGGGAAATGATGCAGGCATCAATGGATGTTCACGGTGGCCTGGAGGGGAGATTAATGAATGGGAACTTCCCATTCATAAATCTAATGATCAGCGGCGGTAAACGGCGGAAATTGGCTCAGCGGCTCTATTTAAGAATAAACACTGTTTTTAAACAAAAAGAGTGTTTATTCTCTACAGATGAGAACAGATTGGCTCAGGGGACTTTTGTCTTCTGCAGCCAATCCCCCCTGTTGCCGGCAAAATCACGATCGCAGGCTTCTGCCCGCACAGCCCCACAAGATGCAGGGGCAGGACTATCGTGTCCCTGCGGCTGTAGCAGCTGCCACTGCAGACGTGAAGCTAAGTGGTTAACTTAAAGATGAACTCCAGTGAAAATAATGTAATAAAAAAGTGCTTCATTTTTACACTAATTATGTATAAATGATTTAGTCAGTGTTTGCCCATTGTAAAATATTTTAAATCCCTGATTTATATTCTGACATTTATCACATGGTGACATTTTTACTGCTGGCAAGTGATGTAGCTGCTGCTTGCTGTTTTGGCAGTTGGAAACAGCTGTAAACAGCTATTTCCCACAATGCAACAGGGTTCACAGACAGGAAACTGTCAAGAGTACGTACTCAGAATTTCTTTGTGGGAGGGGTTTCACCACAATATCAGCCATACAGCGCCCCCTGATAGTCTGTTTGTGAAAAGGAATAGATTTCTCATGTAAAAGGGGGTATCAGCTACTGATTGGGATAAAGTTAATTCTTGGTCGGAGTTTCTCTTTAAGGGGGCAATACACTAGGCGACCAACCAACCAATCGACCATCCAATTTGATTATTATAATCAAATTGGATGAAAATTGGTGCTGCCAAGTGCATGCCCGACCGACAAAGTGTCCAATTTCGGGACCGAAATTATCCGCGCGGTCGATCGCGCATACACGGCGGCGCTATGTCTGACGTCACGAATGCGCATAGCATCTCGCGTCAGACGCTATGCGCTGCTAGCGTGTATGCGGCTTAGCCGACGAAATGGATGGACACCGTGCAGAAGCTGCTACTGGACAGGTAATGTATAAATGCACACACTACATACATTTATACATTTTGGGGGAAGCGGCGTGGCGGACCCAGCGGCTCAGCCGATTCCCTGATGATTTCATGCTGAAATCGGACGGGAATCGGCCTGTAGTGTATGGTCAGATTCGACTAGAGACAAATTTATCTATAATCAGATTTGATTAGAGATACATTTGTCTCTTGGTCGAATCTGCCCATAATCGTTCTAATGTATGTATGTAAAGATTGTAGATTTACTGTTTTTTTGTTTGTTTTTTTTTTGGGGGGGGGGAGGGGGTGCAAATAGCTTGTTATTAGCGACGGACGCAAAACTGAAAAAAATACACCTTTGCCAAATAAATTATCATCATACATTGTGATAGAGGCATCATTTAAACTGTGTAATAACGAGACAATTGGGCAAATAAAATGTGTTTTTTAATTATGGTGTATTATTTTAAAACTATAATGGCTGAATTTTCCATTTTTTCTTACTTACTCCCAATAAAATGCATTTAGAATAAAAATTCTTAGCATACTGTACCACCCAAAGAAAACCTAAAACAATATAGATTGTGATAAGTAGGGATAAAGTTATTGACGGATGAATGGAAAGAGCCTACGTCCTGGATGAAAACCTGACTCAGAGCGCTCTTGAACTCAAACTGAGGTGACTGTTCATCTTTCAGCAGGACAACGACCCACAAAGCTCCATCTACACGATACGATTCTTTGTGCGATTCAATTACGATTCTATTTACGATCTGATTAAATTCGACATGTTCAATCAGGATTCGATTCGATTCAATTTGATTTGCTATTACAAAACAATGGCAAATCGAATTGAATCGAATCCCGATCGGACATGTCGGATTTAATCGGATTGTAGATAGAATCGTAATTGAATTGCACAAAGAATCGTATTGTGTAGATTGGGCTTAATCAAAGGATTGGCTTCAGGACAACTCTGTGAATGTCCTTGAGTGGCCCAGGTACAGCCCAGACTTGAATGTGATTAAACATCTCTAAAGAGATCTAAAAATGGCTGTGCACAGACTTTTCCCATCCAACCTGATGGAGCTTGAGAGGTGCTGCAAAGCAGAGTGGGCAAAACTGGACAAGGAGAGGTGTGCCAAGCTTGTGACATATTCGAAAAGACATGAGGCTGTAATTGATGCCAAATAAACATCGACAAAAGTATTGAGCAAAGGCTGAATACATATGTACTTGTGATTTCTGAGGGTTTTTTCTATGTTTAAAGAGTAACTGTCAGGCTGCAGAAGCTAATTTAAACCTCTATTCTCCTGTGTTAAACAGTTTAGACAGAAGCCAAAAAGGCATTACTAAAGATAAAAATCTCTCTTACATTTAATGTGTGCTTATCAGCAAAGCTAAGCTCCTAAGGAGGACGCAAGCCGCATTCCATACTGCAAAGCATTCTGGGGCCCTCCCCTCGGCTGCTAAGGAGAAGACGGGATCAAGTTTCAGCAGCTTCTAACTCAGTCCAGCCACAGCACAGATAAATCTCCGGGCAGAGTACTCTGCAGGAGTCCGCTATTGTTCCTAGCCACATGGCTCATTAATATTCACTGCACACTGTGTTATTCTGTACGAGCTCCTCTGTGAATAGGGAAGCAGGCAGGACATGACGACACATTTGGCTTCACAAACATGGAACCTGCCATGGGCTGTCAGGAGCATCATTCTCTGCATATACTATATAAAAATTCTGTGAAATCCAAACGTGGACAGTGAAATGCATATGTAATGTAAGTACAGCCAATCTTTAGCTACTGATATATGTGTTTATTTTCTCTGAGACCTTATACCTAACAGCTCCTCTTTAATGAATGTGCCAAAACCTCAAGTAAACTTTTTTTTTTTACATTCCTGAGGGAAAAAATGAATTTAATCCATTTTGGAATGTAATATAATAAAATATGGAAATAGCGATGTGCTGTGAATACTTTCCGGATGCACTGTACATAAAAATGTAGATTTTGCCCAGCGTAAAATGGACTATATTTTACCTTTTTACTGTCAGTAGGTAAAATGACAGGTTTTGGACTAGTCTAACACCTCATGGGGGATTCTTAGGTATTTCTTTATTTACAAAAGCACTGAGCGACAGTTGCTGAGTCCAACTGCCAGTACAGGGGAAGGGTGCATCACTGGCTACCTATACTGTGGAAGTGGATGGGGGCTTATTGTAGGAGGGGAGAAGCTCACTGGCTACCTATACAGAGTGACGGCTCACTAGTTACCTATACAAAAGGGAGGGGGCTCATGGGCTACCTATACAGAGAGGAGGCGGGCTCACTGGCTACCTATACAGAGAGGAGGGAGAGTTCACTTGCTACCTATACAAGGGGTAGGGGTGGCTCACTTTCTACCTATATGAAGGAGGGGATTCTCTGGTTGCCTATACAGAGGGGAAGGGGGCTCTCTGGCTACCTATACTGAAAGAGGGAGGAGTGCTCTGGCTAAGTATGCTCTGAATGCTCCAGAGGCTTCCCAGATCCTCAACTTTACCACTGCTGCCCAGGACCCTCTTCTTCCTCTTGGCTGCACTCCAGTCCGTGTAAGAGAACAGCTGGACTGAGCATGCCTGCCTGAGTGCGGACCGCACATACTCAGTGACATGAAGTCCCTCATGCACAGAGGAAAAGGCAATTGCGCACAGGGTTGGACTGGGCCACAGTAGTACAGTTTTTTCCCTCGGTGGGCCCCCCCCCCCCCTCCAGGTCTCTTGTGGGCGCCCCCCTCTCCTTGTCTGACAGAGCTCCAATTGCTGCCTGCAGCACAAAAATTCTCTTCTCAGTGCTGTAATCACTCATGCTGAGGGGCAGTGGCGTAGCTAAGGAGCTGTAGGCCTTGATGCAAATTTTACAATGGGGCCCCCCAGGCATAACAATTGATACGACGCACCAAAACCTGCCAATGGCAACTACAATGTCAGAGGTGCAAGAAGCGGGTGGGAAATAGCTTGTTAATGATTACCACAAGCATCTATAGAAGTGATTATTATGAGCAAAGGACCAATAGAGAGGTAATACTGTAGTTGAGGGAGGGCCCTTCGGGGCCCCTTTGGCCCAAGCGCCCCGATGTGGTCGCAACCTCTGCAAAGTAGGACATTACTTTATATTGAAGGAGGGGACTCTATGCAAAGTTTTGCTGGGCAGCAGTATCTCTGAATTACAATGCTGCTAAGATCATGTACATTTGGCCCTGTCTATAATACATCATGACCACGCCCACCTTCCGGTGCATGGTCACGCCCTTTTTTCACTGCAATCATGGGATGTGTGGGCCCCAGGTTGAAATTTCTTTGGTGGGCCCCCAGTGTCCCAGTCCGACCCTGATTGCGCAACAGACTTGATGCTAATGGGCATGTGCGGACCATGCTTACACATGTGCAGTACAGCTTCACTTACTCAGAGACGGGAGCACAGCCACAAGAACATATTCAAGATGCTTGTTGAATATGCTTATGGGGCTCCAGCGCTGGAACAATGGGCACCAGGAGAATCTGGTAAGTCTCTGGACTACTGAGGCAACTATTTATTCGTGTTCACTTCAGGTTTACTTTCAAGCTGAATAAAATCTACAGAAAGTCTGCATCCTTGTGTGAGGGTGCAGTAGAGTGAGAAGACCTCATGGTGAAGTCTGCTTTGGAGGTCCTAAAACAATATTATCTACATCATATACCAACGTCATTAAAATGACATTCAGTCAATAATAAAAAATGTAGCAATGGCGACAGCCCGCTGTTTCGAACTTGACGTCCTTTGTCAAGCCATACTGCTAGCAGTATGGCTTGACAAAGGACGTCAAGTTCGAAACAGCGGGCTGTCGCCATTGCTACATTTTTTTATTATTGACTGATTGTCATTTTAATGACGTTTGAATAAAGAGCTTTTTACTACATTCGGTGGTGCCAGCTTCGTGGAATTTTTGTTACTGGGTCACTAGGTACTGTGACCATGAGCTAAGGCACACAAAGGTCTTCTTGCATGGGTGCTTCTCCATTTTTGTGAATTCTACATCATATACCGTAATATTGAAGGCCTTATGAAATGAGACTCTGGTTGAGTTATTTAGTATCTTTCCTCAGAGATATATTAGATATTTCATACGTTATAAATGAAAACAATTCCAGGTTCCAGCTTTCTCCAGCTGTGAGGTATCTGTGTTTTCCAGTACCTTGTAGATTTCGGAATGTTATAGTGAAGACTTATAAAAGTAATATGGTTTTCATACAAGCCAGTGGACTCTGGAGTCACCCAACTGATTGTCAGGTCCAATATATTTATCTCTGCAGAGATGCTTTAATAACTGGTGGAGAGGTTTGGCCACCACAGTTCTGTGGTTGACCCGGGATTGAAGGCTAAGCGTTGAGAGATCCAGGTGGGATCTTTTCCTTATCTGTAGTGGAAAAAGCTGTTGGCCAAGATCCATCCATGAATCATTGACAGACAGAAATCCTTATAATCCAGCTTTCACCGAGGACTGGAAATGGATGACATCTGGCAACAGAATCTTGACCTCCACCAGGAGCCAACTTAGGGTTATCATGGAGGAGAATGAGAGAAGGGATTCATCTTCTTGGTAAAAAGCAGACAGTAGCATCTTGGATATGAATTGTGGCCTTTTTTCATGAGAAGTAACTTACGTAAGGAATTCTGGAAAAGTAGGCTTGGCGCACAAGACAAAAGGAAATATAACGTTTTTCAGGACCACATATCTTCTGTATATTATGACATGCAACGGAAATACTGAGGCCATAATAATTTAAATTTTAGTACCACATGGATTTTCCTTAGCGACGGATGGAGGGAAAGCTGTGCACCAAGGAAGCTGAGAGTTGGACAATATCTGATCCATTTTCTCATGCTGCTGTGCACAAGGCCAACTATCGCTCTTACATCTTTGATTGCAGCCACTAAACTGTGACCACCCCCTCAACCCACATCCAATCATTGAGGACATCTGCTTCCTCAATGACTGCCTAGCTGGTTGTGAGACATGCAGAACAGAAGTGGAAGTGCTACATAAGCCTACTACTGAAATATGGGGAGCCCAGGAAAATGAGTAGAGGTGAGCTGCAGCCAGGACAATGGGCCCACAGGGCCACCAAGAACTGGTCCTGATGGCCACACAAAGGAACAAATGTTCCACCTCCACAATATATGTCATTGATCTGCCGCTTCTTGACCATGGACACTGCAAAATTACTCATTCATGCTCTCATAACCTCCAGACTGGACTACTGCAATGCCCGCCTATCCCAATGAACCAAACCAATGAACCAAACTGTTCCAGAATCACCTTCAAGATACTGTGTTGGCCAACAAATCCCTCCACAATACCAGGCCTACCTACACCTCTGAACTTATTCACAGGTACATATCTGATAGCACCCTTTGATCTTATAGTGACCTGGGCCCGACTACTCCACGCATCACCCATTCCCATGTGAGACAGGACTTCTCTACAGCTCTGGGACTCAGTCACCCCCCTCCCCCCCAGGCTCTACCCCTCCATCACCTTTAAGCAAGCAGTCGAAACACCTGTGTGTTGGCCTGGCTACTCCCTCTCATCAATGCCCTAACACCCACTGCTGAGAAACTATGCATTGTCTCCCACCATAGCCTCAGAAGGGACTTTTTGAACAGGAGTTACAGACCCCAGACTATATGGGACCAAATTCAGTGGGCCACACAAGTACCCAGGGCCCAACTCCTACAGTACAAAGAGAAAAAGGAAACAAACAGAATACCCCTAGTAGTAACATATCACCAGCAACTAGGAGTACTTCGGAAGATAGCCAGGGAACTACAACCCTCTCTACACAAGGAAAGCAGACAGCAGAAATCTTCCCGAAACTACCACTCCTGGCCTACAGACAGCCGGCAAATCTAAGAAAACATCTTGTCAGGAGTTCCCTGCTCCCACCTGAAATGAATGGCACATTTCCCTGTGGGCAGAAGAGATGTAAAACCTGCCACCCCATACTATGCACAGACAGCTTGCCAATACCGTATTCTACAGGTGCTTTCCATATCCGGGGAACATACACATGTACATCATCCAACGTGGTGTACGCGATCAAGTGCACAAAATGCCCGGGCAGAGTTCTATATATTGGGGAAACAAATCAAACAGTGCAGAAAAGGCTAAACATGCACTGCTTTACAGTAAAGCACAAATGCAGGGACACCCCAATAGGACTACATTTTAACAAACGTACCCACAGCATAAGGAACCTGAAAATTACCATCCTAAGGGGAAATTTCAAATCTGGGAAGGAACGCCGGACATTTGAATACAAGTTTATGAAGATGTTTTAGACTCTAAGCAAGGGTTTGAACATAAAGCCTGGTTTCATGAGTATGTATGAATCGTAACACCATTTGCATAGCTCACAACTGTCCCTCTTTTGGAGGGACATTCCCTCTTTGGGAGCCCTGTCCCTCTGTCCCTCTTTCCTCCTCATTTATCCCTCCTTCAGAGACTAAAGCAGCCCATACACTCAGCCGATTTTCTGGCCGACCGATCGATCCCGATCGATCAATCGATTGCAAATCGGTTGGCCAATCGACCGATCGACGGCCGATTTCGATCGATTTCGATGGATTTCCATCGAACTTGCATAGTGGAAAATTTAGGTCGATCTGATGAGATTGCTTATCAGTTTGCATTGGCCTTAATGGAAATCTGATGGCAAAAAAATGCCATCAGATCGAATTTCAATAGATTTCAAACTGAAATCTATTGGAATTCTATCCTGGTAAAAAATGTTCTAAAAACGCATCAGATAGATCATCAGATGCATTTCTTATCTATCTGCTGCCAATCTGACGAGTGTATGGGCACCTTAAGTATTTTATTTTCACCACTTATTCAAAGCATAGGACACAAACAGTAACTATAAATGAAGTGGATTCATATTTGTCCAGTGTAAGAACAGAACTGTGCATGATAGAGAAAATTATATATATGGCTTCCCATCCTCCAGGAGACCGCCACCGCTGCCTAGGATCCTCTTTAAGGTAGCGACCGCGCTCCTATTTATGCATAAGCTTGGCTGTACAGCACTGCACAAGTATGGTTTGCGTCTGGGTGGTAACAGAGCCGTTCTAGCACCCACTGGCTCATGCCTAATGTGCCTAGTGCCAAGTATGGCCCTTTGGACAATGCAAGAGCTATTGGTAGGCCTGCGTTATTTTAGGGAAAAAACTGAATTGCGATTTTTTTTTCTGTCAAAAATAGCGATTTCGATTTTTTAATTTTAGCACTAAATTCACAATGCCCCCAGTATAGTTTAGACACACTGGCGTAAAAATAGGGCCTGCAGCCCCTGCTCCCGCAGGGCCCCTCCCCCCCCTGGGGCCCGCTTGGGCCGTTTTGGGGGGCTGGAGGGGTCGCAGCATGAGGGGAAAGCCATGGCCACATTCGGCGGGGAGGGGGGACGTCCCCCCCCCTCTCTCATTTCGGGGCTCTCCCCTCTGTGCTCCCCTCCACTTTAAATTAGAGTCCGGGCTGCGGCGGGCAGCAGACAGATACATACCTTCTGCGTGCTCCAGCGTGCGTTCCTCTCTCTAGTCTCTGACGCGACTTCCTGTATAAACAGGAATTCGCGTCAGAGACTAGAGAGAGGAACGCACGCTGGAGCGCACGGAAGGTATGTATCTGTCTGCTGCCCGCCGCTGCCCGGACTCTAATTTAAGCTGGAGGGGAGAGCCCCAAGGTGAAAGAGGGGGCCGATGTGCCACAAAGCTCTCCTCTCATGCTGCGACCGCTCCAGCCCCCCAAAATGGCCCCGAGCGGGCTTGGGGGGGGGGGGGGGGGCTCAGAAATTCTGCAGGGGGGCCCGGTGGGGCCTAGTTACGCCCCTGTTTAGACAGGTAGGCGCCTCCAGTATACATAGCCAGTATAGATGCTAAGTAAAGGTTAGCTAGGTAGGTGCCGCCAGTATAGTTGCCCCATAGGATAGGTAGGTGTCTCCAGTATAGGTTGGCAGTATAGTTGCCACTAGCCACTAGTAAAGGATAGCTAAGTAGTTCCAGTGTAGGTAACCAGGCAGTGTAGGTATAGCGCCAGGGGGAGAGCGGGTATAGTAACAACTTACCTTCCGAGATGACATCGGCAGCTTCTATCTTCTTCCTCTCCCAGCCATCCCTTGCATTAGTACCAGCGTCCAGTAACCACAGGTCATCACAGGAGGCGCTGTTAAAAACGCAATGACGCCTGGGAGAGGAAGTAGGAAGAGGCTGCGGGGGAATCAGACCGGAAGGCGGGTTGCTGAAAAATATACGCGTTTAAAAAAAAATTGCCGCTTTCATGATTTCGAAGTTGTCGTGCCCCACATCGCGATTTCGATTTTTAACTACTAACCGTGCAGCCCTAGCTATTGGTCTCATGATGGTGGTCCTTTTTCAACATGTTTCAACCCAAATAGAGGAGCTTCTTCAGGAAATTAAGTTTACTCTGCAAAAGGAGGTGTAAATAACATTTGGGCCTGATGTACTGAGGCATCTCTAGCCAACCCTAAGAATCCCCTATAGGGAATACTATAAGCAAGGGCATGTTCATACTATACAAAGCAGGTGGCCATGTGTTGTATCTCAATGCACAACGTTTTGCTGCACACTGTACCACTCACTACCAGGGTTCATATTAATGCAATAAGGGTCCATGGCGGGCTCAAAGACAGGAAGGTCTCAAGGACAGGAAACAACAAAATCTCAAAAAGGGGACACAGACTGCATTTAAAACCTGAAAGATGTTTCAACTCCTTTTACGCACTTTTCAAAGTGAAAAATACTTTTCCAGGCGCTAGACTTTAAATCAGACTATTGTGATTCAGGTCTGGGGTTAAAGGAATTATACACTAGGAAAGAAAGGGAACTCCGACCTCCCATACACACATTCCAAAACATCACGGGGAGAGACAAAAACTTCTGACCTTACATTTCTTTGTGTTTCCATGCTGGATACCTAATGACTTTTCCCTCCTGCAGAATGTCCATAGGCCAAAGCCAAGAACATTGTGAAATCCAATCTCCTGCACCGGCCACTGGTAAGCTCACCTTATAAGGTCTCACGCGTCAATCAACCTGTTGATAAAGTCCAGAAGGTAATGAGTTAGGATGTGATTGCTTTCTGACCTTGTATTCCTGTATTGTCGTATGTCACCCCTAAATATTGTCTGTAACCTAAACTAATGTCCAACGCTGTGTAATATGTTGGCACTTTAAAAATACAATAAATACATAAATAAAAGTCAATTTTTACAGTAATAATATATGAAATTGCTCATTACATATAAAGCAAGATATTTCAAGACTTTATTTGTTATAATGATGATGATAATGGCTTACAGGTTATGAAAACCCCAAAATCAAAATCGCAGACCATTAGAATTATGAGAAAATGTTCAATATTCTATGTTCAAAGTGTCCGACTCTTATCAGCTAATTAATCAATTAATCCAAAACACCTGCAAGGGTTCCTATTTCATATATTAACTTCACCTTTTAAAGCAGTATTAAACTATGACATAATATTCAATAAAATTTGTTTTCCTATTTTTTTATAACCTATACAGTTATCATATTTCTTTTTGCGCACAAGTACTATTATTCATTTAGAAATTACAAGTTCCCAAAGTACAGTTTATTTGCTCTGAAAGCTGCCATTGCATTTTATTCATAGCTACAGTATATATTGTAATGTACTAAGTGAATTTTCTGAGCTGTGTGTGATCTACACATGTTAAGATGGCCATACACTTGTTAGATTGGCAGCAGATAGATCATCAGATAGATTTTCTGATCTATCTGATGTGTTTAGGAACATTAGTTGCCCTGGTATAGGTGGCGAGTATAGTTCTCCCAATATAGGTAGCTAGTATAGTTGCCCCCAGTATAGGTAACCAGTATAGTTGCCCCCAGCATAGATAGTCAGTATAGTTGCCCCCAGTATAGGTAGCCAGTATAGTTGCCCCAGTATAGGTAGCTAGTATAGTTGCCCCAGTGTAGGTAGCTAGTATAGTTGCCCCCAGTATAAGTAGCCAGTATAGGTTCCCCCACTATAGGTAGTCAGTATAGTTGCCCTCAGTATATAGGTAGCCAGTATAGTTGCCCCAGTATAGGTAGCTAGTATAGTTGCCCCAGTATAGGTAGCTAGTATAGTTGCCCCAGTATAGGTAGCTAGTATAGTTGCCCCAGTGTAGGTAGCTAGTATAGTTGCCCCCAGTATAAGTAGCCAGTATAGGTTCCCCCACTATAGGTAGTCAGTATAGTTGCCCTCAGTATAGGTAGCCAGTATAGTTGCCCCAGTATAGCCCCCACCAAACTGAACCGCAAGTGTGCTGGCTGTCCCAGCCGTCACTTCTCCCTTACTTTCCTTGCCCGTCATAGGAAGCTACAAATTTTCCTTTGTATTAGGTAGCCAGTAGTACCCTCAATATTAAGTAGCTAGAGGTGCCCCCAAGTATTAGGTGGCTAGAAGAACCTCAGTATTAAGTAGCTAGAGGTTCCCCTGACTGAAGGGAGATCTCGTCAGTGGACTGCTGAGACACTCTAAAAAGGACTCTGCATAGGGAAAAAGAGAGGGAGGCGCTCAGGGACAGGAGGGAGCCGCCTTTCCATCACCAGCCACCTGTAGGCACGTGCCTACAGTGCCTTATGGTAATTCCGGTCCTGGGAACACATTGGCTCGACTCGCCAGGTAGCACACATTGCACTTCCCACATGGATACATCCCAGATGGCCTCATTGTGGGCTCCAACCACATTCTTGTTTGGTTACTGATTAATACTCAGATTTTACTAATATATCATGCAGGTTAGGTTTCCTTTTGGCTGCCATTTTGGGATATTCCCCAACTACCTCAATTATCTAATCTCAATAAAATAATCTCAATAAGTGCCGATGCTTGGCAAGGACTCCCCTTAATTCAGAATCAGAAACGTGTATATTCGCCAAGCTTGACTGGGTCGTGCCCGGAATTGGGTTTGGCACTAATATAGCTCAGAATAGAAACATGTATATAGCTTTCTGAAAGCAGTTCACATGGATCAGTGGCTGCGCCCTTAGGGTGGAAAGAAAGTGGTGGGAGTATGCTTTGGAGGTGTGAGGGCATGGAGGGAGTTCAAGAGGTGTACTGCCGAAGGGAAGTAAGAGTTCCTATGCCTAGAAGTTTTGGTAGAGATAGCCCGAAACCTGCGGTCTAATGGTAGATGACTGAAGAAGCAGTGGCCAGGGTGAGAGGGGTCGTTGGCAATCCTCATCGTCCTGGTGAGCAGTCGGGAGTTGTGGAGAAGGTCCAGTGAGGGGAGGGGTCTACCTACGATCCTCTCTGCTGACCTGATTGATTCTAGTGTGACCCATAATGTGTTACCAATCTGATATGATTGCCTTTCCATCTCTCCCCCATTACCCCATCAGTCAAGAGGGATTCCCTAGGGGGTACTGTCACTCCATTCCTGTTCCTTCATGTGGCGCAGCGGGTTTCCACTGATCTGAGGTCTTGTATAGCGGCATATGAGGGGACCAAAGACGGTCCTAATGGAGGCGGGCAGGCGGCCACCAACTCACAAGGTAAAATGATCGGCAGCCGTGGGGAGCAGAGCCGGATTAAGGGCAAATGGGGCCCTAAGCAAAGTTACCGATTTGGGCCCCCCAGAGGGAAAAAATAAATAAATACCTTTCATGATGCATAATTCTTCTGGGACGCGATCTGCGTCCTTGTTTTTGCCCCATGAAAAGCTTCCGACTTGCGCCGGGCACACTTGTGGCCAGGCTAACTGCGCATGTACGGGGCTGTGGCAGAGCTCTATTTCCAGCAGGTCATGGATGCAGACCCGGGGTGAGATCGGGGCCTGTGCCGGTTGCTTTCTACTGTGAATGGAGGCAACATGACCGCGTTCCAGAAGGTTTATGCTTCATGAAAGGTATTAAATCAAAGGTATTTAATTCTTTTTTTTACGCGCTCACCTTGTGAGTCCTTAAAGAAGAACGGTCACGAAAATCTTAAAATTTAAAACACATACAAATAAAAAGTACATTTTTCCCAGAATAAAATGAGCCCTAAATTACTTTTCTCCTATGTTGCTGTCACTCACAGTAGGTAGTAGAAATCTGACATTACCAACAGATGGTGGACTAGCCCATCTTCTCGTGGGGGGTTCTCGGGGTTTTCTTCATTTTTAAAAGCACTTAGTGAATGGCAGTTGCTCTGTCCAACTGCCAAAATAGTGTGCAGCGAGCAGGGAAGCTGGCCAGCATCTTTGTATAAATATTTTTCAGAAAATGTCTTTATAAAGAATAAAGGCCATGCTGAGAAACCCCTATGGAGAGATGGACTAGCCCAAAACCTGTCGGTAATGTCAGATTTCTACTACCTACTGTGAGTGTCAGCAACATAGGGGAGAAGTAATTTATGGCTCATTTTACTCTGGAAGAAATGTACTTCTTATTTTTATGTGTTCTAAATGTTAAGATTTTCACGACAGTTCCTCTTTAAGGTGAAGCCAGGCCTGGATTACCAGAGACACTAATGACCCCACCTGTGCTTAGGTGAGGTTGCCTGCAAACCATGCACTGCTGGGGGGTCACAAGGACAGGTTTGAGAAACATTGTGTTAACAACTTTGTGGAAAATGGATGATTATACATGTCCTATTTGTGCACCTTAACTGCAAATAGGACATTTATATAAACTCCCATTAAGCTGAAGTGAGCACACATTTATACCCTTCAGCCCAGGGCTTTAAGTGGTTAAAAGGAAGCAGACAGCATGACCAGATATCTCCCCAGTCAGACACAGAATGAAACACAGCAGACAGCATGACCAGGTGTCTCCCCAGCCAGACACAGAATACACAGCAGACAGCATGACCAGGTGTCTCCCAAGCCAGACACAGAATACGCAGCAGACAGCATGACCAGGTGTCTCCCCAGCCAGACACAAAATACACAGCAGACAGCATGACCAGTTATCTCTCCAGCCAGACACAGAATACACAGCAGACAGCATGACCAGGTGTCTCCCCAGCCAGACACAGAATACACAGCAGACAGCATGACCAGGTGTCTCCCCAGCCAGACACAGAATACACAGGAGACAGCATGACCAGTTATCTCTCCAGCCAGACACAGAATACACAGCAGACAGCATGACCAGGTGTCTCCCCAGCCAGACACAGAATACACAGCAGACAGCATGACCAGGTGTCTCCCCAGCCAGACACAGAATACACAGCAGACAGCATGACCAGGTGTCTCCCCAGCCAGACACAGAATACACAGCAGACAGCATGACCAGGTGTGTCCCCCGCCAGACACAGAATACACAGCAGACAGCATGACCAGGTGTCTCCCCAGCCAGACACAGAATACACAGGAGACAGCATGACCAGACCAGGTGTCTCCCCAGCCAGACACAGAATACACAGGAGACAGCATGACCAGTTATCTCTCCAGCCAGACACAGAATACACAGCAGACAGCATGACCAGGTGTCTCCCCAGCCAGACACAGAATACACAGGAGACAGCATGACCAGGTGTCTCCCCAGCCAGACACAGAATACACAGCAGACAGCATGACCAGGTGTCTCCCCAGCCAGACACAGAATACACAGCAGACAGCATGACCAGGTGTCTCCCCAGCCAGACACAGAATACACAGGAGACAGCATGACCAGACCAGGTGTCTCCCCAGCCAGACAGAGAATACACAGGAGACAGCATGACCAGTTATCTCTCCAGGAAGACACAGAATACACAGCAGACAGCATGACCAGGTGTCTCCCCAGCCAGACACAGAATACACAGCAGACAGCATGACCAGGTGTCTCCCCAGCCAGACACAGAATACACAGCAGACAGCATGACCAGGTGTCTCCCCAGCCAGACACAGAATACACAGCAGACAGCATGACCAGGTGTGTCCCCAGCCAGACACAGAATACACAGCAGACAGCATGACCAGGTGTCTCCCCAGCCAGACACAGAATACACAGCAGACAGCATGACCAGACCAGGTGTCTCCCCAGCCAGACACAGAATACACAGGAGACAGCATGATCAGTTATCTCTCCAGCCAGACACAGAATACACAGCAGACAGCATGACCAGGTGTGTCCCCAGCCAGACACAGAATACACAGCAGACAGCATGACCAGGTGTCTCCCCAGCCAGACACAGAATACACAGCAGACAGCATGACCAGACCAGGTGTCTCCCCAGCCAGACACAGAATACACAGGAGACAGCATGATCAGTTATCTCTCCAGCCAGACACAGAATACACAGCAGACAGCATGACCAGGTGTGTCCCCAGCCAGACACAGAATACACAGCAGACAGCATGACCAGGTGTCTCCCCAGCCAGACACAGAATACACAGCAGACAGCATGACCAGACCAGGTGTCTCCCCAGCCAGACACAGAATACACAGGAGACTGTACAGACAGGTCTAGCCTGTGTATTTTTAACAGAAAAGAAAATGAGCATAGAGCACTTGGCTGTGTAAGTACTAAGACCAAATAATTCCCCAAGGATCAAAGCTCAGAGCAGCCATAAAAGATGCTGTATTGAGATGGAGCAATTAGCAGGCACTAATGAAGAAAATGGTAGAATAATGATAATAAAAGGCTGTAATATATAAATTGCAGGGAATGGGTATTACGGAAAGCGATAAACACAGGAATTAATCACGGATGTGTCGCAGTTCACACTGGGCCGCTCTTCAGTTCAGGTACGGTTTAAAGGGAAACGAATATGCCTGATGCACTAACTAGTGGTAATATTGCCATGTGGAGACAACACACGTCACTATTACTAATACTACCGCAGCAATGTACCGCGGCGCCTGTTACACTATTAGCGCAACCCACGGTACTTGAGTAACATGAGCATTGCACTAATAGCGCAAATAGTTGCTACGGTAACGCGCTTTACTAATGCGCGTAACCGTAGCAACTGTAGCAGGCTTTCTTCCCTGGAACCCCAGGGTTCCCTGAGAGCTTTGCGGTGGTTCCCTGGCATTTTCCCTCATCGTGGGGGAAGTACACAGCACATTATAATAGGGGGTACTGTAACAAGAAGCACTAAATTGGGGGTCAGAATAATAATAAGCACATTTATAAGAATCACTGGGATAAGGAGACAGTATAGTGTAATAGGGGGTAGATGAAATAAACAGCCATGCCAGCTTTTATAGACCAGGGTAAAAAGTTTGAGAAAGGCTGAACTGTAGTGTAGCTGGCAGTACACTGCTGTGGTAGTACCAGTGATATCGCCGTGTACTGTCTCTGTATAGCAATATTACAGCTAGTTAGTGCATCAGGCCCCTGGAAACTGCCAGTGCTGACTTACTTGTAAAATCTGCTGATTGCACAGCTGTTATACTGATCTTCTGCCTGAATAACTGAGCCACAAGTATGCACATTATGGGGCCTATTTATAAAAGGGCAAATGGAACATACTGCTCACCAGAAACAGCAATATTTCTGATAAAGCAATAGCTTTCTTTTTTTCTTCTAAAATGTATAAAACTTTAATCAGGGCCAGATTTGCCAAAAAGCACTGTAGGCTTGGGCCTACAGGTGAATGATGTGGGAGAGATGGCTCAAAAGCCCCCTGAGTGCCCCCTCCTGTCCCTCCCTATGCAAAGTTGTGTGTGGAGCATAAATCAGAGGTTACTCACCCAGCTCTTGGCATCCCACTGGCGAGATCTCCCTTCAGCAGTGTGTTCAGTGTCCATGCACTGCGTCCCTTGTCATGTGACATGCTAGTACATGCCTTTGTGTAACATGAAGAGGGACATGCTGTAGCCAGAGAGAAAATGCTGGATGAGCTGCTGGGGGTACACCTCCCACCTATACTGGGAAAGGGTGTGTGTGTGTGTGTGGGGGGGGGGGGGGGTTAAGAGACAGGCACATTCATTTGCAACCTATACTAGGGGTACTGCCTAATATTGTGGCCATATCCGCTACCTGTACTGGGGGCAGATCTGGCTACATATACTGGGAGGAAGGCATATCTGCTTCCCAAACTAGCAGCCCACCTAAGACAGATGTCTTTGTAATCCGAGGGGGCTACCAAATACTAATGCACATCTGGCTACCTATATTGAGGAGGGTCCTCTGACTTCCTATACTTTGAAGCTAAGTTCGCACACAAAATTTAATAATAAAAAAAGAAAACCTAAAAATGGAATACGTAGATGCAGCATTCACAGGGTTGGATTTACCATAAGGCACTGTAGGCATGTGCTTACAGGCACCTGATGATGGAAAGGCGACTCCCTCCCCTTCTCGAGCGCCTCCCTCCCTCCTTCCCTATGCAGAGTCCTGATGAGGGTGTAGGTTACTCACCCTGCTCCTGGCATTCCACTGACGAGATCTCCCTTCAGCCGGGTGCACCAATAGCTACTTAATACTGAAGGTCAGGGATGCTCGGATGTGCCTCATCCACGAATTCGGAAATCCGCGTGGTTGCAAAAAAAAATCCGCATTCGGCCCCGCCGCATGCGGATTTTCGTCCGCGTCCACGCAACCACGCGGATTTTTTCCCGTGAATGGCGTAATCACGCGCGGATTCACGCCCGGAGGCGGATTTTCTTTTAACGTTAATAACAAAGCCCCCATACATGCTACAGTCCCCCAAATAGCATGGATTATCGAGGTGATAAGGGGCAACATAACTTCAACATAAAAAATTCCCCCCCAAAATTTTTTTCTAGAGAAAATGGATTTTTAAAGTGAAATCAACACTTTAAATGGGGCTATTAATTGGTAATAAGTGGTTTTAAAAAGGGATATACGCGGTTAAGCAGTCAAAGAGGTGAAGTTCCAATGGCACCTTGGGCGGCGAAGGTACCGCTGGAGGAGGATGAGTGGCTGACGGCAAAAAGGCTCCAGAGAGGTTTTTTGTAATTTTTTTTTTTTTTTTTTTGCAGCAATTAGCAATGACATCGCAGCAGAGTTGTCAGTGGACACGGGCAGTGTGAACGCAGAGTGCAGTGGTGGTAGCGACTGAGTCAGGAGAAGGACTATGCGGCGGGTCAGTTCAGCAGCACAGAAGGACCACGGCAACATACTGGTGGTAAGTAGTAGCAGCACAGCGTCATAGTGCTGGCCAAAAAAATTAAATGCACCCCGGTGACCCGGGCAGTGTGAACGCAGAGTGTAGTAGCGACTGAGTCAGGAGGACAAAGCGGGCGGTCAGTTCAGCAGCAGCAGCACAGTAGTAGTAGCACAGCGTAATAGTGCTGGCCAAAAAATTAAATGCACCCGGCGACCCGGGCAGTGGTGAACGCTGAGTGTCGTAGTAGCGACATGAGTCAGGAGGACAAAGCGGGCGGTCAGTTCAGCAGCAGCAGCACAGTAGTAGTAGCACAGCGTCATAGTGCTGGCCAAAAATTAAATGCACCCGGTGACGCCGGGCAGTGTGAACGCAGAGTGTAAGTAGCGACTGAGTCAGGAGGACAAAGCGGGCGGTCAGTTCAGCAGCAGCAGGCACAGTAGTAGTAGGCACAGCGTCATAGTGCTGGCCAAAAAATTAAATGCACCCGGCGACCCGGGCAGTGTGAACGCAGAGTGTAGTAGCGACTGAGTCAGGAGGACAAAGCGGGCGGTCAGTTCAGCTAGCAGCAGCACAGTAGTAGTAGCACAGCGTCATAGTGCTGGCCAAAAAATTTAAATGCACCCGGCGACCCCGGGCAGTGTGAAACGCAGAGTGTAGTAGCGACTGAGTCAGGGAGGACAAAGCGGGTGGTCAGTTCAGCACGCAGCAGCACAGTAGTAGTAGCACAGCGTCATAGTGCTGGCCAAAAAATTAAATGCACCCGGCGACCCGGGCAGTGTGAACGCAGAGTGTAGTAGCGGACTGAGTCAGGAGGACAAAGCGGGCGGTCAGTTCAGCAGCTCAGAAGGAGGACCATGGCAACTTACTGGTAGTAGTACCATAACACCACAAAAATTAACCAAGGTAGGCACTAGGCAGGTAGTAAATGTCTTTATAAAGGCAGGCATAGTTAACAACAGCACATGCAGCAGCCACTTCATGTCCCCCTGTGTCCGACAATAGGGGCCAGTGGCGTAGCAATAAGTATAGCAACCATAGCGTTGCTACGGGGCCCTACGCCACAGGGGGGCCCCGCCTGCCCGTACATCAGTTTTTTTTTTCGTTTAGTTTTTTTTTTTTTTTTAATGTCGGTCCTGTCCGGGGCCCCCACCCCCCATACTTTTAGAGCTGCGGGCCCCCCCTCCCTGGCCCTCCTCCTCTGATAAGGTGGCTGTGAGGAGGGGGACTACTTGGACGCAATGATACTCCTGGCGGCCGGCCCGACAGTTACTCTATAGTTCCGGCTTCCGGGGCCGGCCAGCCAGGGAGAAGGAGGAGTGACGTCCTATGCGCTTTGCGAGAGGGAGGGAGCGGACTGCTCAGGGTGCTGTGCCTGTTGGACTGGAGGAGGCCAGAGCGGAGGAGAGCGGAGCGACCCGACCCGGCCCCCACCCCACCGTGACCGTCCCACGCAAGCTGCCCGCAAGTAAATTAATACATGTGCCTGGCTGGCTGGTGCTGCTGGCTGCTGTGGAGCACGGTCGGAGGTGGGTGGGTGCTGGGGAATGGCCTGGCCGGGGGACTTGCTGTCTGCTGTGTGTGGGGGGATGGGGGAAACAGAGAAGTGCTGGCTGCTGTGGGGGGGGGGGGGGGAGAGATGTGCGTGTGGGGGGGGGGGAATGGGGGAGAGAAGTGCTGGCTGCTGTGGGGTGGATGGGGGAGAGAGAGGTGCTGTGCGTGTGTGTGTGTGGGGGGGGGGGGGGGGGGGGGATGGGGGAGAAACGTGCTGGCTGCTGTGGGGGGATGGGGGAGAGAGAGGTGCTGTGTGTGTGTGTGGGGATGGGGGAGAGAAGTGCTGGCTGCTGTGGGGTGGATGGGGGAGAGAGAGAGGTGCTGGCTGCTGTGTGTGTGGGGGGGGGATGGGGGAGAGAAGTGCTGGCTGCTGTGGGGGGGATGGGGGAGAGAGAGGTGCTGTGTGTGTGTGGGGGGGGGGGGATGGGGGAGAGAAGTGCTGGCTGCTGTCGGGGGGATGGGGGAGGGAGAGGTGCTGGCTGCTGTGTGTGGTGGGGGGGATGGGGGAGACAGAGAGGTGCTGGCTGCTGTAGGAGACAGAGAGGTGCTGGCTGCTATGGGGGGGGGGGGGGGGGGATGGGGGAGACAGAGAGGTGCTGGCTGCTGCCCCCACATAGTGATTGTCTGGTGAATGCTCCCCCCACATAGCGATTATTGTCTGCCGAATGGTCCCCCCCATAGCGATTATTGTCTGGTGAATTGCCCTCCATAGCGATTATTGTCTGGTGAATGCTCCCCCCACATAGCGATTATTGTCTGGTGAATGCTCCCCCCAAATAGCGATTATTGTCTGGCGAATGGTCCCCCCCATAGCGATTATTGTCTGGTGAATGGCCCCCCCATAGCGATTATTGTCTGGTGAATGCCCCCCCCCCCCCCCCCCCCCATAGCGAGAGATTGTCTGGTGAATGCTCCCCCCACATAGCGATTATTGTCTGGTGAATGCCCCCCCATAGTAAGCGATTATTGTCTGGTGAATGCTCCCCCCACATAGCGATTATTGTCTGGTGGATGCTCCCCACATAGCAAATATTGTCTGGTGGATGCTCCCCACATAGCAAATATTTTCTGGTGAATGCTCCCTGCATAACGATTATTTTCTGGTGAAATGCTGCCCACTTTACGATTTCTGGTGAAATGATGCCCGCATAATGCTTATTTTCTGGTGAAATGCTGCTCTCTTTACGATTATTTTATGGTGAAATACTGCCCACTTTACGATTAATTTCTGGTGAAATGCTGCTCTCTTCACAAATATTTTATGGTGAAATGCTGCTATCTTTATGATTAATTTATGGTGAAATGCTGCTCTCTTTATGATTAATTCAGTACTGTAGAGTCGCAGTCAAGGAGTCGGAGTCGGGGGAATTTTGGGCACCCGGAGTCGGAGTCGTTGATTTCATAAACTTCGGAGTCGGATGATTTCTGTACAAAATCCACAGCCCTGTTAAGTATTAGACTAAGGAGTCGGAGCCATTTTGGGTACTCGGAGTTGGAGTCGTGGTTTCATAAACTGAGGAGTCGGAGTTGGAGTCGGAAGATTTTTGTACCGACTCCACAGCCCTGGATTAATTTATGGTGTAATGCTGCTCTCTTTACAATTAATTTATGGTGAAAGGCTGCCCTCTCTACGATTATTTTATGGTGAAATGCTGCCCACTTTACGATTATTTTCTGGTGAAATGGCGGTGGGGATGGGGGGGGGGGGGGGGCCCATACAAAAAATTTGCTATGGGGCCCAGTCATTTCTAGCTACGCCCCTGGTAGGGGCCAGGAACTCACCTTCCACCCAAGCCTGGTTGATTTTCAGGAAGGTGAGTTTGTCCACAGAGGCGTGGGAGAGCCGAGAGCGCTTCTCTGTGACCACGCCACCGGCCGCACTAAAGCATCTCTCTGAGAGGACACTGGAAGGAGGGCAGGATAGGAGTTCCAGGGCGTACTGGGAAAGCTCGCTCCAGATGTCCAGTCTCTTGACCCAGTACTCCAAGGGGTCCACGGGGCTGTCGGTGTCATTGAGCCCGCTGGATGACCCCATATAGTCAGACACCATGGTGGTCAGTCGTTGCTTGTGCTGGTTGGTGGTGGATGCTGTGGCGGGCACCTCTGTTCTGGGCTGCTGCACTGCATACAGGCTCTTGCTTAGGCTCTTCAGGTCTCCGGGGCGCCAGTTGCTGCTGCTGCTGCTGGTGGTTGTTGTTGTGCTGCTAGTGGCAATGGCAGGCACCTCTTGCTGGCTTGGCAGAGCAGTTACAGTGGGGGTGGAAGGCTGGGGGAATGCTTCCAGTAGTCTGCGCACAAGGGCCTCCTTCAACTCCCTTGTGCGTTGCTCGGTGGTGGATGGCGTCATTAAGTCTCCCAGCTTCCCCTTCAGACGGGGATCAAGCATCAAGGTAATCCAGATGTCCTCCCTTGAACGCATCTGGATCACCCGGGGGTCCCTGCGAAGGCAGCGCAACATGTGCACAGCCATGGGAAACAAGTGGGCCCTGCCAGCAAGATCTTCCTCGTCCTCGCCATTGTCCCATAACGCATGCCTGTCCTCTTCCTGTGCCATGTCGTTGTCCTCCTCAAACCGCCATCCACGTACAACGCCTGCTGCACTCTGCTCCTCCTCCTCCTCCTCATTCAGGTTAGGGACCTCCAACTCTTCCACTACCTGCTGTGAGCCCTCCTCTGAGCTGGACTGTGCTGCCATCTGCTCCTGTTCTTCCAACTGCCTCAGGGCTTCATCCCCACGCTCAATTAAATTGTCCATTGCCTGCTCCAGTAGACAAACCAAGGGCACCCACTGGCACACAGAGGCCCGCTCCTCACTGACCATCTTGGTTGCCTCCAGAAAGGGACTCAGCACCAGGCATACTTGCTGCATCAGTGTCCACTGAGTGGCAGTAATCATGGGGACTTGCTGGTTGAGGGGACACTTGGGTCTAGCATGTAGGCCCTAAGAGCCAGCCTGTGCTGACACAGCCGCTCCAACATGGCCAGAGTCGAATTCCAGCGAACTGGCATGTCGATGATCATCCGGTGTTGTGGCCTTCCATACTGCTGCTGTAAGGTGGACAAGAGTGCAGAGGCAGTGGCTGACAGGCGGAAAAAGCGTACCACCGCCCGGGCATCCTGCAGCAGCTCGCTCATCCCCTGGTAGGTGCGCAAGAAGCGCTGCACCACAAGATTGAGCACGTGGGCCAAGCAGGGGATGTGCTGGAGGTTTCCCTGCTGCACTGCTGCCACCAGGTTGGCCCCGTTATCGGCTGCCACATACCCCACTTCCAGGCCTCTGGGGGTCAGCCACCTCCGCTCCTGCTTCCTGAGGGCGGCCAGGACGTTGGTGGCCGTAAGCCTCTCCTTCCCCAGGGTCACCAATTTTAAAAGGGCTTGGCAGTGCCGAGGCTTGGCGCTGCTGCTGCCGAGGCGGGCTTGCTTTCCGGGTGCTGAGGGAGTGTCGTGACAGGACCCTTCTGCATCCCCCCTGATCCCGCGTGGTGGCACCACTAGCTGGGCTGATGCGCTCTTGTCCTCCCTCCCTTCCATCAGTGTCACCCAGTGGGCCGTAAAGGACAGGTAGCGACCTGTCCCAAATCTGCTACTCCACGAGTCCATGGTCACGTGGACCCGCTTGCCCACAGAGTAGTCCAGGGAACGGGCCACGGTTTCCACCGCAAACTTGTGGAGTGCTGGGATCGCGCTCCTGCTGAAATAGTGGTGACTGGGGACTTGCCACTCGGGGATGCCAAATTGGAGCAGCGTCCGCATGGCGCTCCCCTCCTGCACCAGGGAGTAGGGAAGCAGCTGTGATGCCATGGCCCGGGCCAGCAAGCCATTTAGTTTGCGGATCCGCCTGTGGCTTGGAGGCAGAGGCTTGGTCAGACCCTGAAAGGTGTCGCTCAGCAGGGTCTGACGACGCTGGGATGCAGGGGAGACAGAGGAGAGAGACGAACACTGGCTGCCAGCCTCAATGTCTGTGTCCTGAGCAGCCGAGGTGGAAGAGCGCTTGCGTGCTACTACTGCTGCTGCTGCTGTGGGGGATTCACGACCCTGAGGGAGGGATGATGCTGCTGCGCTGGTGGGCCTTCTGCTCTCAGGAACCCCTGCCAGCAGTGCCTGCTTCCTCTTAAAGTCCGCATACTCGCGGCAGTGGCGGCTTCTCAGGTGGCCCTGGAGGGATGAGGTACCCATCTTGCTCAGACTTTTCCCACGGCTCAATCTTTTGCTGCATAACCTGCACACCGCATACCTTTTGTCATCAGTACATTCCTCAAAGCAATCCCACACTGGTGACTTTAATTTACTGCGGCCCCCACTAGCAGAGGGTGCAGCGGAGCAATGTGTGGTAGTAGTTGCCGGGGGTTGCATGGTGGTGGTGCCGGCTGAAGCAGTGTCCTGTCTACTTCCTCCACGCCCACTGCTGCCGATGCCCTTGCCCCTGCCTGACATATGGCGATATCCTTGCCTAGGCCGAGGTGACTCGTCATCCTGCTCTGACCATTCTTCCACGGACTCAGCAGGCTGCACATAGTTAGGGTCCACAACGTCATCATCAGCAGCATCATCATAATCCAGCTCTTCCTCTGACTCCCCCGCCTCCTCTTCTGTCCCTACATCCCCAGACACAGACCCCTCTTCTTCATCACCAGAACTCAACAACGCTTGTGATTGTGGCCCGATCTCAATCTCTGCCACATCAGTCCCCAGTAAGTCCTGTGCTTCTTGCATCAGCAGGTTCCCAGATGCCGGACTGAGGGACAGAACGCTGTCATCCTGGGAGGGCTGCTGACCAGTGGGTGCTGGGGTGGATGTCACAACAAGCGTGGGATGTTGGCTGCTGCTGCTACTGCTTGGAGTGGTGCTCACAGTAGAGGTCTGGGAGGAAGTCATGATGTCCATGAGTACGTCAGGTTCCATTTGCTCAACCACCACACGGGGACCAGAAACTTTAAAATATTTGGACAATGGCGTCCGCTGACTCGGCCCAGGCTTTGCTGCCCCCTTTTCTGCTGCATCACGACCACGTACAGCTGGGCGTCCTCTCCCTGGACGTGGAGCAGTCCCAGAAGTGGCTGAGGCAATTGAACTCCCTTTCCTCTCGCCCCGCGAAACCCTGCCAGACATGTTGCTAGTAATGAATCACTGGATGCAGTGGGCACAGTACAAGGTCACTGAAGGATGCAGTGGGCACAGCACAAGGTCACTGAAGGATGCAGTGGCCACAGTACAAGGTCACTGAAGGATGCAGTGGGCACAGCACAAGGTCACTGAAGGATGCAGTGGCCACAGTACAAGGTCACTGAAGGATGCAGTGGGCACAGCAGTGGGCACTGGATATACAACTAGGTCACTGAAGGATGCAGTGGCCACAGTACAAGGTCACTGAAGGATGCAGTGGGCACAGCAGTGGGCACTGGATATACAACTAGGTCACTGAAGGATGCAGTGGGCACAGTACAAGGTCACTGAAGGATGCAGTGGGCACAGTACAAGGTCACTGAAGGATGCAGTGGGCACAGTACAAGGTCACTGAAGGATGCAGTGGGCACAGCAGTGGGCACTGGATATACAACTAGGTCACTGAAGGATGCAGTGGCCACAGTACAAGGTCACTGAAGGATGCAGTGGGCACAGCAGTGGGCACTGGATATACAACTAGGTCACTGAAGGATGCAGTGGGCACACAAGGATGTCACACTGTGTAATGAGATGCTCATATGCCAGCGAGCGAGCAGTGGGCACTGGGCACGGCACAAGGTTACTGACAGAATTAATGAACAGCGCTGGCAGAGAGTGGCGGCGCCGGTGGTGTGACTGGCTGCCTGCAAATAGTACAAGTGTATAACTGTCACTGGAATATACAAGTGAACACTGCAGCTGCACTAACCTGCCTGCCTGCACTCTACACACAGATAATCCCCACTCCCACTACACTGCAGCACTGAACCTGCCTGCACAGCACTACACACAGTTAAATAATCACTAGACTCCCACACTCCCACTACACTACACTGACTACAACTAACTACAGCAATCACTCACTGACTAGCTAACTGTGTACAGTATAAGAACAGTGTTAGCAAAAAAAACCGCTTTGTTTTTAACACAATAAATGCACTTGCTCAAACAACAATGGCCTGGAGATAATCCTCTCAGCACCACAGTCTAACAAGGACAGAGCTTTTCCATCATGGCCGCCGCTTTATATTCAGGAGGGGAGGGCATAGCTCCCCTCCTGTGATTGGTTGCTAGGGCCTGGCTGGGGCACTCTGATTGGCCTGCAATGTGTCACTTCCGCATAGTTTGACGCATTTCCGCAAACCACGACTTCAGCCCCGGGTTTCACGAGCGTGAATGCGGATTTCTGTCCGCATTCACGCGAAGCCGAAGTAGATTTTCATGGTTGAAAATCTATTCACGGATTTTCGTGTCCGAAGCGGAATGCGTCAAAATGGTCGTGAATCCACGCGTAAGCGTGATCACGACCTGGCGGTGAGCACCACTGCTGAAGGTACCTTTGGCTACCTAATACTCTAAGGTCCACCTGTAGCTACCTAATACTTGGGGGCACCTCTAGCTACTTAATAGTGAGGAGTCTTCTGGCTACCTAATACTAAGGGGCACCTGTACTGTAGCTACCTATGACGGGCAAGGGAAGTCAGGGAGAAGTGACAGCTGGGACAGCCAGCACACTTGCGATATAGTTTGGCGGGGGGTTGTAGGTTCATGGATGGCGAAATATAAGGTGCCAGGACATCGGTGCCAATAGGTTCTTGTGAGGTAAATCCGGGCCTGAGTATTCTCATTGATTGAAGGACTCTTCACGGCCACAATTTACGATCACCATCAAAAGTCAGCAATGTGAATAATGCTTCAGTGAGTGTTCCTACTTGTCCTAGTATTTTATGTATCTGATTTTTTACATGCATGATTTTCTGTGTGATTTTTGTATTTGTTTTGTATTTATTCAAAAAAGATCTTTAAAAAGACATAGGCATAATATCAGTGCATACCGGGTCACCATTGGCGCATTGCATTTTGGATACAATCCTTCATCAAAATAGTTCCAGTAAACACGTCTGTGTCGACAGCTGTTTCGCGTAATGCCACGCCTCCTCAGGACACCAAGGCTCCTTGGTGATATATTACTAATTTTAAAATGTTAATATGAAGAAAATGAATCAGGATAGAAAGGACCAGTGTGGTTTGAATTATAAAACAATTAAAAAACAACATATTTTTCTTATGAAATCTTTATGGTATGCGTGACAGGGGTGTGACGGGGCGTGGTCAGGGGTGTGGCAGGGGCATGGCTTAAGTGTCCCTCTTTCTCATCTCAAAAAGTTGAGAGGTATGATAGATGATGACATGCAGGCTGATTGTAGATCAAACAATATGAACAAACTACATGGCTGATATCAATCATTTCTTGATCTCTTTTCTATATTTTAACTTTTCACTTTGCAATGTAATGATTAGTTGTATGCCCTTTTAGCTAAAGTAAATTTTTTATAGATATGTCTAAGCAGAGTTAATACATAATGGTTACAGAAGACCTCCATGCATAAACTAAAAATCCGTCAGGGCTGCTGGATACAAGTGATATTTACCTCTGTAATCTTGTCCCATGAAGCGGCCACGCCTAAACGCCCATCAGTAAATAGCCGGGCATTTTTTCTCGGAGGAGAGAGAGGAGGTGGGGCCAAGCGGCGGAAGTGGAGTGATGCAGGGACTTCGGGGCCGCTTCCTGGGACAAGTCTCCAGAGATAAATATAACTTTGTATTACAGCAGCGCTGACAGATTTTTACATTATGCATGGAGGTCCTCTTCAACATATATTTTAACCCAGTGGCGGACAAAGCCAACGATGGGCCCCTCTTCAGAATAAATGAAGCGGGCCCATGTGAGTGGGCGTGGTCATAACAGATCATGGTTTGAGCCAAACAATGCAGATAAGTCCATGAATCTAGGTTGCATTCTGTAGGCACTGTATTAACCATTTCTGCCGCTGGGACGTGAGCCTCACGTCAGCAGCGGCAGTTGCTACAGCCGCAGGGATGTGATAGTCATGTCCCTGCAGCTTGGGGGGCTGTGCGGGCAGAATCCCGAGATCACAATGTTGCCGGGAGCATGGGACAAAAGTCCCCAGAGCCAATCCGTTGTCGTCCGCTGAGAGTAAACACTTTATTCTTAAATAGAGCCGCTGTGCTTCCTCCCGCTGCTGATTTCCACCGCTTACCGCCGCCAATCTTTAGTTCCATTGATTCCTGTGTCACTTCCCTAGTTACAATGTAGCAACAATGTTGCTTCCTATAGCGTACATATTGTACGCGAATAGGAAGCGCTGAATGGGGACATCTTGTGGCCAAAAAGTAAAATTACACCTACTGTATTTAGGGAATAAAATTTTTTCATATGTATGTCAAGAGGGCATATTATTATTAATTTATAGAATAAAAATTAGTTATGGATGATTAGTTAGTGAGTGATGATGTAAAACTGAAAAAATTGCCCCTTTATTTCCAAATAAAATATTGTCACCATACATTATACTACGATATAATTTTAACGTTGTTATAACCGGGGCAAATAAAATGTGTGGATTTTAATTACGGTAGCATGTAGTATTTTAAAACTATAATTTCCGAAAACTGAGAAATAATGATTTTTCCTATTATTCCCATTAAAATGCATTTAGAATAAAATAATTCTTAACATAATGTACCACCCAAAGAAGCCTAAAAAACAAGGTATAGATAATTTATTTGTGATAAGTAGTGATAAAGTTATTGGGGAATGAAAGGGAGGAGCGCTGAAATGTATAAATTCCTCTCACCCATAAGGTGAAAAATACCCGCGGCTGAAATGGTTAATATAGCACACATTTTAAACTTGTATATGACTGGGTTGCAAGTTATTATCACTGTGTCTCTTGAGTTTCAGAGAGAAATACATGGAGAAAAGCCTAGAGGATAATCAGGCCCTAACTGGTGCAAACTGCTTGGGCCCGTGTGCGGCTGCACGGGCCTATGTCTACCACTGTTTTAACCTGTTAAATCGGATCCACACAAGGAAAAACTAACTATAACAAATAACTGGTCTATATATCTTATCTAAAGTTTAGATAGTTTACACAGCAAATCTAGCTGCAAACAGCTCCAATAGAATATGATTATTTCTTCCTGTGATACAATGACAGCAGCCATGTTGTTTGTAAACATTACAAACCGGCAAGCTTACCTGCATCTTCTGTGAAAAAAAACTAACCCCCCCCCCCCCCTCCTCCTCCCCTCTGCCTCTGAAATCTCTGGCTAGTAATACCTCCCCCTCCTCCTGCCCAGACTGAGCTCCCATGAGCCCTTGCTACTGCCAAGGCTCTCTGAAAAACTGTGGGTGGGGCTTGTTTAGTTTATAGGGAATTAGTGTATTAAAACAAAATACAAAAAAGTATTTGGCTTGAGGAGTGCCCTATAAACAATAGGAAAGGAACACAATTATGCAATGAGTAAAAGTTCATCTCGGATACACTTTAAGTATAGGTTCAGCGGAGATGGAAAATGAGGAATTCTTTTCTCTTACAGCCACAGCACATATCCCCAATGTTCCCAAGTGCTGGCAGACATCCTGCAACCAGCTTTTAGTAAACTGTACCCAATTAAGAGATTTTTACTATATAAAGTCATAACCCTTCTTTGCGATTTTGTTATATTTTAGTTTTGTTCCTATGTTTCTAAGCAGAACTCAGAGATGTTCCTGCCAAGATCAGTAACTGGACATTAAGGCACCTGGCAGATACACAGTTAGCTGTCAGTACATGCATAACTCCTAACTGTCCCTCTTTTGGAGGGACAGTCCCTCTTTGGGAGCCCTGTCCCTCTGTTCTCCTCATTTGTCCCTCTTTCAGAACTTTGTCCCTCTTTCTATGTAAATATACATATTTCTCTATTGAAAATGTGTTTAATTGGCTCTAAACTTTATTTCCCTCTTTATAAAATGATATATTTCTTATTTTCAAACATTAGTTTGAAGGAAAATGAACCAGGATAGAAAGGACCAGTGTGATTTGATAAAACAACATATTTTTCTTATAAAATCTTTATGGTGTGCGTGACTAGGGGGTGTGATGTGGGCGTAATCAGGGGTGTGGCAGGGGTGTAGCTTAACCACTTGCCGACCGCACGCTTATACCGTGCGTCGGCAAAGTGGCAGCTGCAGGACCAGCGACGCAGTACTGCGTCGCCAGCTGCAGCTTAATTAATCAAGAAGCAGCCGCTCGCGCGAGCGGCTGCTTCTTGTCAAATCACGGCGGGGGGCTCCGTGAATAGCCTGCGGGCCGCCGATGGCGGCTCGCAGGCTAGATGTAAACACAAGCGGAAATAATCCGCTTTGTTTACATTTGTACGGCGCTGCTGCGCAGCAGCGCCGTAAGGCAGATCGGCGATCCCCGGCCAATCAGCGGCCGGGGATCGCCGCCATGTGACAGAAGACAGCCTGTCACTGGCTGCACAGGACGGATAGCGTCCTGTGCAGCCCAGATCTCCGGGGGGAGCAGGTAGGAGAGGGAGGGGGGAGAATGTCGCCGCGGGGGGGGCTTTGAGGTGCCCCCCCCGCAACATGCCTGCAGGTAGGAGCGATCAGACCCCCCCTGCACATCATCCCCCTAGTGGGGAAAAAAGGGGGGCGATCTGATCGCTCTGTGTGGCCGCGGATCTGTGCTGGGGGCTGCAGAGCCCACCCAGCACAGATCCAAACAAACAGCGCTGGTCCTTAAGGGGGGGTAAAGGGTGGGTCCTCAAGTGGTTAAGTGTCCCTCTTTCTCATCTCAAAAAGTTGGGAGGTATGGTACATGTACTCAGGGCCGGATTTGTACTTTTTACCGCCCAAGGCCGACTATTACTAGCCGCCCCAACCGAAACCGTATCCTACCACCTCTCTCCACACACACACCCATCCAAAAAATTTTGGGCCGATGGTGTCCACTATTAGGGCTAGTGCCGAGGTCTCCATGGCAACATGAAGTGAATCAATCATGTCACACGGGGGAACTGGTCAATCAAGCGATCTACAGGTGATGGGCGTGGTGGGAGCCGTCCACCACACACATAGTCAAAAGTGGCTCACAATTGGACATTGGGTGGGGTCAGCAACACGTAAAAGTGAGTCCTGTACCCACTGCTGTCTCCAGGATAACAGCGCTGGCCAATTAATTAAGAAATGGGCACTGTGAGAGGCTGCCTTCTGTATTCTGTACTATTTGCTGGTGCTGCCCCTGGTCCTTTCATCCCCCACACCAAGTGTGTGAGACCCGGCCTTCTGTAACTGCCTGGAGTTGCTGCTATGTTATTGGACAAGGTCTGGCTTTTTGCTAGTCACACACTGTTCACAAACGTTTGGTTAACGGACTGCAGCTGCCTGTAGCACAGCACAGGCAGATGCCAGCTGGTACTAATAGTGCAGTTATCCTGACCACTTTCATTTGTTTGGACACTTGCAAATAATGCCCTGCAAATAATGCCCACTGTGTGCAGGCCGCCCCTTGTTTATCTGGTGCCCTAGGCCATGGCCTATGTGGCCTTGCCAGAAATCCGGCCATGCATGTACTGCCGGTACCGGCGGTTGGCACCTCTGACGAGCAGGTTGCGTGACAATGGTATTGCTATTTGGTAGAGGAGGAAAGTATGTAAGTGAAGCCCGAAATTGGAACAAATGGAGGGGTATTCA
This sequence comes from Hyperolius riggenbachi, assembly GCF_040937935.1. Classification (NCBI taxonomy): domain Eukaryota; kingdom Metazoa; phylum Chordata; class Amphibia; order Anura; family Hyperoliidae; genus Hyperolius; species Hyperolius riggenbachi. Next base: position 54,192,083 of record NC_090654.1, on the reverse strand, counting down.
CTGAGGCTACATTGGGGGGTTCTACCATGAAGCAATGTTAATCACCTAAGCAACGGCCTATGCTTTCATTAGCCGCACAGTAGTGACGTATCGCTACCGTAATACTTCAATTGCGGCCACTACTACGTTAATTATCCCTTTGGGGACCGGCTGCCTAACCCCCCTTAAGGACCAGGCCCTGTTGCATGCCGGAGGGGCGCATTTGGGGGAGGGGTCAGGCAGCCAGATCCCCAATATAGCTAGCTGGGCATGGTGATGACGTCATTAAGCCGGGACCCGACACTGACGTCAGCGTGAACGGGGATGCCGGCCAGAGCGGAGGGGAGCAATGATCGGCGGGAGAACGTCAGGAAGGTAAGTGGATCCTCTTCTTCCCCTCAGACCGCCGCTGTTCTGTGAGTGATCACTACGATCCGCCGGCGGTCACATGATCAGGAGCCAAGCGCAATGACTCCTGATCACTGAGGGGAGATGTCAGCTGTCATATGACAGCTTAATCTCCCCTCTCAGGTGTGCATGATCGCGTCGGGAGCGAAAATGGCAGGTGGCGTAAATTCCACGTCGCATCAGGCATGGACAGCCACAAGTGCATTGTAGGATTTACGCTCAACGGTCCCCGAAAGGTTAATGTAGTAGCGGCCACGCTAGTGAAGTATTGCAGCAGCCATATATCACTACTGCGCGGCTAATGAACACATCGGCCATTGGGTATGCACACTAAGCACGGGGATGTTCCAGTGCATTATGAATCAACTTAAAAGTCTGGCTGCTGAATATGCTTCAGATATATTGTAAAGAAGATTGGATCGGCACTAGATGACTAGGTTTTGTGGTGCTATGGCTGTGCCTCCAGACAGTCCAGCATTACTTGTATAAAGCAAAGAAGATTCTGGGCACCAGCCAAATCCATAAGGAAAGTCACCTTTATTTCATCTTCAGCAAAACAGATAAAAGTTGCATAATGTATAGCCTGACAGGCTGTTTCGCAGGTTACCCTGCTTCTTCAGAGGCAAAAGCAAAACAGCTTGTCAGGCTATTGTTTTTTTGCTTTTGTTATACAATGAATATGCTTCAGGTGGCATAAACTTTAGAGCCTGCCTTTCTAGCGTGCCACAAAAAAAGGCAACTCCCACAGGCCTTGGGTTGGACACCTCAGCCTTAATGTGCACTTGTAGTGAGAGGGGTAGATGGAGGCGGCCATATTTGTTTCATTTTAAACAATGCACTGTTGATTATAATGGAAGGTAGGATAGAAAGGTGCTGGAACTGCAGCCAAGGGGGCAGGGAGGGCTGCAGGGGTGCAGACCAGGTATCTGGTGCGATGCAGATAGATCAGCGTGCTCAGGCTCAGATAGACATCATATGCAGGTGGAGAAAAAGATGGGAAATACCGGCACTGCCTCCGTAGAAGCGCACCTGCACGAAACGGCAGTAAGGCTCTCATCCCCCAGCACCAGTGGCGTAGGGATCGGGGTCGCAACGGTCACCATGGCGATCGGGCCCGGCTCCTAAAGAGGCGGGGGAGGGGCCCGGGGGGCCCATCTCCGTGTGGAGGGCCGTGCGGCCCGTGCGCGCTGGTAGGGGGGAGCCGCAGCCGCGGGGAGGGCAGCCCGACCTCTCCCTCCCTTCCTCTCCCCAGGCCCCCCCCCCCCCCCCCCTCAGATGCAGAGTGACGCGCACGGAAGCACTGTAGGCAGAACTCACCTCCCTGCGTTCCACTCGCCGCTGGTCTCCTCCCGCTCTGCATAGATGCTGTTACACACTGCTTCCGGCTAAATAGGAAGCAGTGTGTAACAGCATCTATGCAGAGCGGGAGGAGACCAGCGGCAGGGCCGGCCTTAGGTTTCACAGCGCCCTGAGCAGAACCAGATTTTGGTGCCCCCCCCCCCCCCAAATTCATCCTCTTCGCGTGTGAGCGCACCACACACATACACTAATGGGGGGGGGGGGGGGGGGGATCTGCTGCCTAAATACACTAAAAGGGGATCTGCGACTGTAAGACTAGTAGCCTAAGCCTATATACACTAAAGGGGGGATCTGCCTACAGTAAAGGTTAGATAGGTAGCTGCCCCCAGTATAGATTAGATAGGTAGCTGCCCCCCCCCAGTATAGGTTAGATAGGTAGCTGCCCCCAGTATAGCTTAGATAGGTAGCTGCTGCCCCCAGTATAGATTAGATAGGTAGCTGCTGCCCCCAGTATAGATTAGATAGGTAGCTGCTGCCCCAGTATAGATTAGATAGGTAGCTGCCCCCCCCAGTATAGATTAGATAGGTAACTGCCCCCCCCCCCAGTATAGGTTAGATAGGTAGCTGCCCCCCCCCCAGTATAGGTTAGATAGGTAGGTTCCCTCAGTATAGTATAGATAGGTAGCTGCCCCCAGTATAGGTTAGATAGGTAGCTGCCCCCAGTATAGGTTAGATAGGTAGCTGCCCCCAGTATAGATTAGATAAGTAGCTGCCCCCAGCATAGGTTAGATAGGTAGCTGCCCCCAGCATAGGTTAGATAGGTAGCTGCCCCCAGTATAGATTAGATAGGTAGGTGCCGCCAGTATAGGTTAGATAGGTAGCTGCCCCCAGTATAAGTTAGATAGGTAGCTGCCCCTCCAGTATAGGTTAGATAGGTAGGTGCCCCCAGTATAGGTTAGATAGGTAGGTGCCCCCAGTATAGATTAGATAGGTAGCTGCCCCCCCCCCCCAGTATAGGTTAGATAGGTAGGTGCCCCCAGTATAGATTAGATAGGTAGCTGCCCCCCCCCCGTATAGGTTAGATAGGTAGGTGCCCCCAGTATAGATTAGATAGGTAGCTGCCCCCCCAGTATAGGTTAGATAGGTAGGTGCCCCCAGTATAGATTAGATAGGTAGCTGCCTGCCCCCCAGTATAGATTAGATAGGTAGCTGCCCCCCCAGTACAGGCTAGATAGGTAGGTGCCCCCAGTATAGATTAGGTAGGTAGGTAGGTGCTCCCCTCCCCTCATACTGGAGGGGGAGCCGCGGGGAGGGCAGCCCGACCTCTCCCTCCCTTCCTCTCCGGGCCACCCTCCGTGGTCCAGCGGCGATTGGAACCAGGGACGGAGGTGAGTTCTGCCTACAGCGCTTCCGTGCGCGCTCACTCTGCATCTGAGGGGGGGGGGGCCAGGGGAGAGGAAGGGAGGGAGAGGTCGGGCTGCCCTCCCCGCGGCTGCGGCTCCCCCCTCCATTATGTGGGGGCAAAGCGGGGGAAGCTACCTAATCTATCCTGGGGGGCAGCTACCTACCTAATCTATCCTGGGGGGCAGCTACCTACCTAATCTATCCTGGGGGGGCAGCTACCTAATCTATCCTGGGGGGCAGCTACCTACCTAATCTATCATGGGGGGCAGCTACCTAATCTATCCTGGGGGGCAGCTTCCTACCTAATCTATCCTGGGGGGCAGCTACCTACCTAATCTATCCTGGGGGGGCAGCTACCTACCTAATCTTTCCTGGGGGGGCAGCTACCTACCTAATCTATCCTGGGGGGGGCAGCTACCTACCTAATCTATCCTGGGGGGCAGCTACCTACCTAATCTATCCTGGGGGGGGCAGCTACCTACCTAATCTATCCTGGGGGGGCAGCTACCTACCTAATCTTTCCTGGGGGGGGGGGCAGCTACCTACCTAATCTATCCTGGGGGGGGGCAGCTACCTACTCTACCCTATCCTGGGGGGCAGCTACCTACCTAATCTATCCTGAGGGGGCAGCTACCTAATCTATCCTGGGGGGCAGCTACCTAATCTAACCTATACTGGGGGCAGCTACCTAATCTAACCTATACTGGGGGGCACCTACCTAATCTAACCTATACTGGGGGCACCTACCTAATCTAACCTTATACTGGGGGGCACATACCTAATCTAACCTATACTGGGGGGCACCTACCTATCTAACCTATACTGGGGGGCACCTACCTCATCTAACCTATACTGGGGGGCACCTACCTATCTAACCTATACTGGGGGGCACCTACCTATCTAACCTATACTGGGGGCACTTACTTATCTAACCTGTATTGGGGGCACCTAGCTAGCCTATACAGGTGGCAACTATACTGGCTACCTAAATTGGAGGCACCTACCTAACTAACCTATACTGGGGGCACCTACCTATCTAACCTATGCTGGGGGCAACTATTCTGGCTACCTATATTAGAGGCACCCACCTAGTTAACCTGTTCTGGGGGCACCTGTCTAACTTATCTAACTTATACCGGCGGCGCCTGCCTATCTAACCTATACTGGGGGCAACTATACTGGCTACCTATGCTGGAGGCACCTACCTGGCTAACCTATACCGGGGGCAACTATAGTGGCTTACCTATGCCTGGCTACCTATACTGGGGGGACCTATAGCTGGCTATAGGGATTCGGATATGTGTGTGCGTCGGGTGTTGCCGGGCTGGGGGGGGGGGGCTGTTGTTGCCGGGGGGGGGGGGCTTTTGTTGCCGGGGGTGGGCCCACATCCAGATTCCGCATCGGGGCCCAGAGGTTTGTAGCTACGCCACTGCCCAGCACTTACCGCACAGCTTCACCAGCAAACTGGTATGTTAGCTCTCAATATGCATGAAACTTGAATCCACATTGTTGCACCATGTGTTATGAATAAACAAGCAGTTTACAGCAGTGCCGGCATTTCTCATCTTTTTCTCCGCCTGCACTGTTGATTATTTTGGCTCCAGAACTGTCAACCATAAACCTGAAGCAAGCAGGCACCCGATTTAATCAGATCACCTGATCTGGGTCTGCAGTTTAACGCATAGGAGGCAGAAAAGCGAAGCAACTGGCATTGTTTATAAAATGAAAAATATGGCAGATTCCATATCCATAGCACTACGGGGTCCCCTTAAAACACACCTCAACTGGAGGAAGAAAGTAGATTTTTACTTACCTGGCTTCGGTGTGAGACACAGAGCAGCTTCTTCCAGCTTCGTGACCCCAGGGGTAACAGAATCGAAAATAAGCCCTAGCAGGCCACAGGAGCAGCGCAGAGCGATGGGGATTGCGGCTACCTTATGGGGATTGCGGCTAGGCAGGGACAGTTGCCTATTATTATATAGGATGCACCCTGTATGTATTTAGAGAGTCTGTCTAATTCCTCCTCATCTGTGACTAATCACAAGTTGCAATTTGATCTCTCCCCTGGGTCACATGACTGCCACAGCAGATAAGCTAATTTGAAAGCACAGGCTGTTAAAGAGACACTGAAGTGTAATTTTTTTTTTTATATGAATTGGTTGTGTAGTACGGATAATTACTAGAACATTAGTAGCAAAGAAAATATTCTCATATTTTTATTTTCAGTTATACAGTGTTTTTTTTTTACAACAGTGCATAATTCTCTAATATTTGCAGTTTACACACTTCTCCGCATTCTAAATGATTTTACAGAGCAGGCCAGTGAACTATTGACCTGTTCTCTGCTGAAGAAAAAAAAATACAGTGACTGACAGTTGAGATAGCAAGCCTCAGAAGATAGAGCTCTCTGCGACTTTCAAAGTCGTGGAGCTCAATGGCTCTTTTGCATAGATAACAACTGGAGTTTAACTCTTTCTGTACTGGAAACAATATTAGACTTATGTCTCTGCTCCTAATGTTTTATTTCTTATCCGTACTACACATACAAATCGTTATATCACAATTTTTGTTTTCGCTCCAGTGTCTCTTTAACCATGTGTCTGCTTCCATGAAAGCAAGAAGTAAACACACTGCAGATTTATTTCAGGATTTATATCAGCTATAACAAAGAAATGTTTTCTTTTAAGGTTATTATGCTGTTGCGTGTTTTTTAGAGCAGAGAGGAAGTTCTGAGTTCAGGTCCGCTTTTAAAAAGCAGAGGCTCAGCGCTGAGAGCTCGGTGCTCTCATCTCTGCAGTAAAACCTAAAAACCTCCAGGTGGCAATGTTGCATTTGCTGTATGTTATACATCCTCTTCATCTTCACCCTACGCAGTATTTGGAAATTGTGATAGATATAGGTAATATAGCAAGAAAGTAGCAAATGCAGGTCCTGACTCCTCACCTAGTTACAATCAGGTTTCATTGCAGGAGCTTGTTTGTCAGTTGAATTTATTTATAAGTTGAGTCCTGTGTAAGTAGAATTTGGAGGTCTATGGGAGTTTAATGGGGACTACTTGTATCAATAAGTCCAAAAAGGAGGTCACATGTCATTGTTCATTGTTAAAAACCTTGCATTTTTATTTCATTTTAGAAAATACTATAACATACAACATACATCGTGCTTAAAATATAATCCTCTAAGCTCCTCCGTGCTGAACAGATCCGTTATAATGGAGCAATGTGAATGTATCCCATTAACAAGGGATGCACCCGCGTGGGGGGGGGGGGGGGGGCAGAAGCCACAGGAGGCCCAGTGGGGGGGGGGGGGGTAGTTTCTTTCCCCTGTCCTGAGAGACTGACAACTAAGGGCACAGAGAGAAAAAGTTTTCTGCTCTCTGAACAATTGTTCTAATGACTGTTTCTGCTCAGCCACTAAGAAGGAATCATGCAAAGTTTTTTTGCAGACAAATATTTGTAGACAGTAGTAGTGTTGTAGTAGTGTTGAGCAAGGTCTTGTGTACAGCACTCGCTACCCCTCCCCAAGTGCTGTTTACTGTAGTGAAGCTTGAGGAGGCTGGGCACCGGGCTTGGGGGGGGGGGGGTGCAGCACCCTAACCCTAGCCTCTCCTCCTCCTCCCCAAGTGCTCTGTACTGTAGTGATGCTGTGGAAGTCTGAAGAGATAGTTCTGCTCAAAATGGACAGAGTGAGTGTAATAAGCTGAGGCTGGGCACACACTCATCTGTGTAAAAACATGCACTTTTTATTACAGAAGCTAATGTAATTGATAGAGAAAATGCCTGCAGTGCTTGACTGCTGTCTGTTTTTATCTGCATGGGGAAAACACATTCAAGTGTGCACTAGCCAATTGAATAACATTGGTACTCAGTGGTGGCTGGATAGTGTAATGGTTAAGGGCTCTGCCTCTGACACAGGAGACCTGGGTTCAAATCTCGGCTCTGCCTGTTCAGTAAGCCAGCACCTATTCAGTAGGAGACCTTGGGCAAGACTCCCTAACACTGCTACTGCCTATAGAGCGCGTCCTAGTGGCTGCAGCTCTGGCGCTTTGAGTCCGCCAGGAGAAAAGCGCAATATAAATGTTCTGTGTTTGTTTACCTGTGCAGAAAGAAGCGGGGGAGGGGGGGGGATTAGGGCCCCCATCCAAAGTTTCACAGGGGGTCCAGTGATTTCTAGTCACACCCCTGAAGGCCTGAACATAGGATCCGTTCACTTTCGTTAGGATCTGGTATTTAGCTCTGCCAAATTTTTGGGTGCGATTTGCGATTTTTAGCTAGTTTTTGGCCAGATATAAAGAGCCCCTTACCTAAACACTTCACATTTAAATAGTCACGGAACAAAAACCGCGAACGCAATCACCACATAAGTCGATGTTGTTGTGAGCATTTTGTAATTTTCTTATACCTTCCATTATAGCAAAATCTCCCCAAAAATGGTGCAGACAGCGCTTTCTTCAGCGGAAAGCAGACACAACACGCTGATATGAACAGTCCCATAACCCCAGGGGGGCCAGAACCCCAGGGAAGCCATTTGGAGCAGGTGGGGAAAAGCACTAAACACTAGGATACTGTATGAGGAGGACCACTAGACGCCAGGGAATTGTATAGGAGAGGGAGGAGGACCACTAGACCCCGGGGAACTGCATAGGGGAGGGAGGGGCCATTAGACACCAGGGGACTTTATAAAGGAGGAAAGTGGCAAGTAGACATTGAGGTCCTAGAGTTCAATTTCGACCTACTTTCCGAGTGTGACACCCCTGCCTTAGACGAAGCGTTCCAGAGCACCTCTGGGAACTTTTAATCGTAAGACGCAAGTATTTTCCCATCGGGTAACGAAAAACTAGCGCCGCTGATAAGCATCGAACCACAACTTCCCGTCGTCATGCCGTTCCTTGTAACGCATGCACAAAATTGGGTTAATGCCCGCATTAGCTAGTGTGAAAGAGCCCTCAAAGTTAAAGATGCACTGGAGTGCCCTTTTAACCTTGCGACTGTATCAGCTACCTACCTATAAACTATCGGAAAGATTTTCCCAAGCGATAGTTCAGAGGACGTAATTTATAGCGGCTCAGGAGAGGTCATCTGTTTTCCTTGCAGGATGCAGCAGAGGACACGGAGGACATGTTCCGATAGCAGCCAGATAAAATTGGAACAGGCGGGACATCAATGTTGCTCTGGGGACTTTTGTGCTCAGGAAGGGAAAAAAATGATCCTTATTTTTAGCACCTTGCAGCTTAGCTGCCTGTCCTCTTCTGCAATATCCAGCGAGCTCTGGGGATCCTGTGTAAATGTTTGCTGCTCACTCTTCTGGTGGGTTCAGTGTGGGTGGGAGACCCCTTCACCCACCTCAGAGATGAATCCACCACAGATGTTTATTTTCACATGGTTGTGTGTTTTGTTTATCCGTGACGGAGATCGTCCTCGATTGTCACGGATGCAACAATTATAGAAAGCAGGATTTGCATAATATTCTCACATATCCGATGAGAGATATTCACAAACATCCAGAGTTCTCAGCGAAGGGGACGTCAATGTGTACGTTCCAAATGTCCTTCATTTGGAGCCAAACTCCCCTGACTCTTTTAATCCCACCAAAACCACCGGTGCACATGACAGATGAGGGCCCCGGGTTCTGACCCCCAAATCCCCATGGGACACCTAGAGGGGGATAGCATGCAGGGCTGGTTCTATACTTTTTGCCGCCTGAGGCAAACTTGTGAGGATGCTGCCCCCTCATCGGTAGCCAGGCTTGTGGGGAGGGGGGGGTCAAACCCCATCCATCACCTGGGGCTCCCCCGTCCACGCTCCCCCGCCAGCTATTGTCGGTGGGCGGCATTGCCGGCTTAATTTAATTTCGCGAAAATAGCTGGAGGGGGAGCGTGGACGGGGTAGCCCCCCAGGAGAGGGTGGGGGGGGGGGGTCTGACTCCCCCTCCCTGGCTACTACCCCCTGCAGCTCAGCACCCCACCCACCCATGGCCAGGTGAGCGCCACCCTTCCTCTTCCACTGCCTGAGGAACCTGTCTCATGCCGCCTCATGGGCGGCCCGGGGGTGAGCTCTGGTACTCCCACCACCAGGGGATTCACCCACACTGCCTCCAAATGCTGAATGCAAAACACGAGAGAAGCAAATGCTCACTCCCAGCCAGCAATCTGCCATTTTATATGGTCTACAAACAGCCTGTCAGCCCCTGCTGGTGACATAGTCTGTGGTTTTGTCTGACTGAATCCTGAATGTTGCTGAACTCATGCAATTCCTGCTAGATTTGGTACTGCAGACACGGGTGTATATCATTACATCTGATTGGCTGACAGGCTGTTTGTAGACCATATAAAATGGCAGATTGCTGGCTAGGAGTGAATAATTGCTGCTTGTGTGTTTTGCATTCTTTTTTTTCCCACCTCCGCTTTTCCTCTTTTCGGATTTGTATATAAATCTGGGCAACTAAATGTTCTTTTCAAATAATAATAGTGTGCAAACTTTCTACGTACCATTAGGCCTGGAACCCACTACAAAATCGCACTAATCGCAATCGCTAGCGTTTTGTATGAGCGGTTTGTAAGCGATTTCATGAGTATTTTCGGTAGCGATTTTAGAAAGTGTAATCAATTTGCCAGCGGTTGTGTAGCGATTAGCGTTTTTGATTCTGATTGGTCCTTTCAATTAATTTTAATTTTGTTACAGTGTGCAGTAATTTTATAACGCTAGCAAAATCGCTCTGTGCAGGTTTTGACGAACGATTATGCCAGCGTTTATATACTTTACATTGCAGAAATCCTAACGCTAATCGCTAACGCTCAAAAATGCTGCATGTCCTGCGTTTGCGATTTTGGTAATTGCAAGCGCTCCAGTGGAATTTGGCCCATCCATTAACATTAGCTGAGCGTTTAGGGAAATCGGTAGTGGTTTGAATCGCTCCCTAAACGCTCACAAAATCGCTCTAGTGGGTTCCATTCCTCACATCTGAAGTACTGGTATTCCATTGCATTCTTTTTATAAAATGAATGTGGTTTTTTTTTCTTGTGTTCTATTCTTATTTTGCTATCATAATTTTTTATCGGGCACTGACCTCTTCTATAGTACTTTACAGAGTGCATAGCAATGTCACTGACTGTACTCAGAGGAGCTCACAATCTAATACTTACCATAGTCATAGACTAATGTCCTGCCGTATTATTATTTTTTAATATAGCACCGACATCGTCCGCAGCACTTTACAGAGTACAGAGTAATGTCTCTAGCTGTCCTCAGAGGAGTTCACAGTCTAATCCTATCATAGTCATAGACTAATGTCCTGCCTTATCATTATTCTGTGTTTATATAGCACTGACATCTGCAGCGCTTTACAGAGTACACAGGGCCGGATTTAGGCCATGGCCTAGGGCACCACAGGAGCAAGGGCGTGTGGGCAGCAGCCTAAACTGGTGCAGCATTTACAAGCTCGCAAATGCTGCAGTGCAGGGAGATTGAGCAAGTTCCTGACCATGGTACTCTCACATACCTCCCAACTTTTTGAGATGAGAAAGAAGGACACTTAAGCCACGCCCCTGTCACACCCCTGATCACGCTCCGGTCACACCCCTAGTCACACAAAACATAAAGATGTCATAAAAAAAATATGTTGTTTTATAATTCAGACCACACTGGTCCTTTCTGTCCTGGTTCATTTTCCTTCATATTAACATTTTTAAATTAGTAATATATCAATTTAAAGGATGGGAATAAAGTTTAGAGTAAATCAAACACATTTTTAGTAGAGAAATACATATATTTACATAGAAAGAGGGACAAATGAAGAAAAAAGAGGGACAGGGCTCCCAAAGAGGGACTGTCCCTCCAAAAGAGGGACAGTCAGGGACGCATCTAGGGGGGGGGGGGAGGGGGCAAGCGGGTATCTTGCCCCAGGCGCAGTTTGTTGAATTCTTAAAAAAGGCGGCAAAATGAATGGCAGTTTAGGCGCCAAAACCTGACCTTTAGGCGCCTAAACCTGACCTTGCCCCAGGCGCAACTTGATCTTGATCCGTCCCTGGGGACAGTTGGGAGCTATGACTCTCATGCCAGCCTCCTGTGCAATGATGGTCCTGCTTTCTGTGCACGTTGGTGTTGTGGCTGGCGGCAACGAACTCGGGCAGCATTACAAAGTTGCAAGTGGAGGAAGTGGAATAGCAGCCACCAGTCACTCACATCTCCACTTGTCTCCAGTGTAGAAGTGTCCTCTCCCCCCCATGTCTCCATCCGCTCGCGCTGTGCATCTGTCCCTCGCTTGTGACTCGCTGACTTGTTACCAGCGAGTCACTTGATTCCTATTATGCGACTCGCTGGTAAGATGCCGGCAAGTCTCATGTGAGAGGTGCTGGTTGAAGGGACAGATTTACAGCAGCGGTTACCTATACTGGAGGGGGTCATCAGTCTACCTATACTAAAGGGAAGGGGGGAGGGGTCATCATGCTACCTATACTTAAAGAGTAACTGTCACGAAAATCTTAAAATTTAAAACACATACAAATAAGAAGTACATTTTTCCCAGAGTACAATGAGCCACTTTTCTCCTACGTTGCTGTCACTTACAGTAAGTAGTAGAAATCTGACATTATCGACAGATTTTGGACCAGCCCATCTTCTCATAGGGGGGTTCTCAGGGTTTTCTTTATTTTTAAAAGCACTTAGTGAATGGCAGTTGCTCTGTCCAACTGCCAAAGAAGTGTACGGTGAGCAGGGAGGCTGGCTAGCATCTTTGTATTAATCCTTTTCAGGGAATGTCTTTATAAATAATAAAGGTCATGCTGAGAAGCCCCCATGAAGAGATGGACTAGCCCAAAACCTGTCAGTAATGTCAGATTTCTACTACCTACTATAAGTGACAGCAACATAGGAGAAAAGTGATTTATGGCTCATTTTACTCTGGGAGAAATATACTTCTTATTTGTATGTGTTTTAAATTGTAAGATTTTTGCGACAGTTCCTCTTTAAAAGAAGGGGGAGGGGTCATTTGGCTAGAGGGAAAGGGGAGGGTTCATCTCGCTACCCATACTGAAGGGGGGCAGCTGGTGATAGTGGGCCTTGGTGCGGTAAAGAGTACAAATCCGGCCCTGAGAGTACATAGTCATGTCACTGACTGTCTTCTAAAAAGCTCACAGTTTAACTAATCCTAGCATCGTCATAGTCTAATGTCCTACTATATTATTATGTATTTATATACATAAATGTTAATAACACTCCCATAACTTCAGTTCCCAAAGCTCGGTGCTTGGGGGTGATATTCGACTCATCTCTCTATTTCATTCCTCATGTTCACTCCATAACCAGCTCTTGCCATCTCCAACTCAAAAACATATCTCGCATCCGTCCTTTTCTCACTCAAGACACAACTAAAATGTTAATACTTGCTCTTATATCTCGTCTGGACTACTGCAACGTACTACTTTGTGGACTACCTTCTAACAGACTGGCCCCGCTCCAGTTGGTACTGAACTCGGCTGCTCGTCTCATTCATCTTTCTTCTCGATCTTCCTCTGCCGACCCTCTTTGTCAAGCTCTTCACTGGCTGCAAATTAACCAGAGGATCCAGTTCAAACTCCTAACCCTAATCTACACGGCTCTCCACAATCTCTCTCCCCGGTACATATCCTCACTAATTTCCAGATACAAACCCAATCGCAATCTCAGATCTGCACATGATCTTCTGTTGTCCTCCTCCAGAATCAAATCCTCACATTCACGTTTACAAGACTTCGCACGCGCTTCACCCCTCCTCTGGAATGCCCTCCCACAACACATCCGTCACTCGCCAACCTTTGTTGCCTTTAAACGCTCTCTAAAAACACACTTGTTCCGACAAGCATATGCGCTACCTTAGGCCACTTCCCTTTGTCCTAAGACCAAATTGCACTCCTAGGTATCCTAAAACACACAGCCTCTATATATTTGCTGCATACTACCCCTCCTCCTCCTGTCTCCCCCCCCCCCCCCATTCCCTTTAGATTGTAAGCTCGCAAGGGCAGGGTTCCCTCCCCCTTTTGTGTCTCTTGGTAACCATTATACATTTTATTCATCATGTTAATTTTATCACTGTCATTACCAATTCTATAATTTGTTTTTGTATCATTCTTTGTATTTTGTATGTATCTTGTATTTTGGTGTACACCATTGTCTGTATTATTATGTACCCCGTGTTTGTTTCTTACTTTGTACAGCGCCACGGAATATGTTGGCGCTTTATAAATCAATAATAATAATAATAATAATATAGCACCTTTTCCGCAGCACTTTACAGATCACAGTCATGTCACAGTCTGTCCTCAGAGGAGCTCACAGTCTAATCCTATCATAGTCATCGGCCAATATTGGAGAAAGCCAAATATCAATCCAGCATGTTTTGGGAGGAAACCACAAAGTCTGAAGGAAACCCATGGAAGCTCAGGAAAACATACAAACTGTATGCATGTAGTGATAGCAGGTTTTGCCCACCGTTGATGATCCCCTGGATTTTTTTTTAGTAAGATTTGGTGGGGGCTAGCATCCATCGGGGCCCTAGACTCTCTCAAGGCCCTAGGCAACTGCCTAGCATTGCCTTGTGGATGATCCGGCTCTGAATATAGGATGCTGAAATCTAATGGCAATTAAAGTAAAATGGCATGAGCTCAAGAGCTTCACCATTGTGGAGTATTTTAATTAAATATTATGTTACGTAGAAGGTAACATTAAAAAAAAAAAGAAGTGGAGGATTGTATGTGATGCAGGAGGATTAGGATTTGTGAATATTCATTTCCTTTGTCAGATCCCGAGCCTACAGATTTACATTCTGAATATTAAATAGAAAGGGAGAAAAGGGGAAAAATGGCGTACAGGTATTAGGACGCTTCCTAACAGGACATATTAGTCTGATTGTGACATTATCAAGGGAACTAATCTATGCAAGTAAACACTGAAAATTTTACATTAAAGGAACACTATTTATTAACATGTTTTTTTTTCAATTGAGATAGGAAATGTTTGGGAAGTGCTGCTATGCACTGGTGTATAAATATGAATTAGTATGTCTTTGCTTACTGTTATCTAATTCCTTTCACACTTTTCTCATGGCAAGTCTGATGGCAGACTGAGCCATGAGGGGAGGGGGAATTCCCTCACAGTGCATCTGTTAACTCTGTGTGTGTGAGAGAACGCTCTGCCTGAGCTCTCTGCAGAGAGCAGAGGAAATGTATCTTATGTGCAACATAAACATGTGTAATTGTGTGTGTGAAACATGACACCTGACAGGCTTTTAATATAACTGCTTCAATATTACACTGTTCTTAGCATGTCAGACTGCAGAGATTCACCTTTGCCAGTGATTTGCAAACTTGGCTCTCCAGCTGTTAAGGAACTACAAGTCCCACAATGCATTGAAGGAGTCTGACAGCCACAAGTAATGATTCATAGGGGCAAATGCATTGTGGGACGTGTAGTTCCTTAACAGCTGGAGAGCCAAGTTTGCAGATCTCCGACCTATGCAAATGAGACATTCCAAACTTAGCTAAGATCTACACACAATGATTTACAGCTTTTCCGATATATAATATAGTCCGATATTTAACATGAAAAGTAGGAAAATGTTTACAAAGCTACTTAAACATTATTTGTACATTGTCATTTTAGAACACTTGGTTTAATAGTGTTCCTTTAACATTAACCAACTGTCAATGTTCATACATGTTACAAGGACCTTAAAGAGACTCTGTAACAAAAATGTCATCCTTTTTTCTACTATCCTACAAGTTCCTAAACCTATTCTAATGTTATCTGGCTTACTGCAGCACTTTCTACTAACACTATCTGTAATAAATCAACTTATCTTTCCCCTGTCGGATTTGTTGCCCTGTGCCTGGAAGGCTGCCAACTCTTCAGTGTTGTTGATCTTTTATGTACGCCCCCCCTCCAGGCCCCCTCTATGCACACTCCCATGTGTGTTATTTAGACTAGGCAGCCTCTCTGCTCTCTTGTCAGTGAGAGAAGAGGTGCCTTTTATGAATCGTCCTCTGCTAGGCTGTGAAAGGAGCTGGGCTGTCACATGCTGAGGAATTACAGACACAGAGCTGTCTGCAGGAAGAAACAATCAGCCTGTCACTCTTCAGTGGATGAGAGCTGCAGGGGGAAGAAGGTAAACACACAAATGATCTCTTCAGAGTCAAAAGGAAGGCTGTATACAGCCTGCTTGTGTATGGATGTATTTTCTATGTGTGGACATACTGTACATCAACCTACTTCCAATTTTGGTGGCCATTTTGTTTGTTTATAAACAAACATTTTAAAACTGTTTTTGACTACTTTTAATGCGGTGGGGAGCGGCATAATTGTGACACAGGGGAATAGGAGATGTCCCCTAACGCACTGGTATGTTTACTGTTGTGCGATTTTAACAATACAGATTCTCTTTAAAGGGGAACGGTAGTGAAAATAACATAATTAATAAAGTTGCTTATTTTTTTTACAATATTCATTTGTAGATTCTTTAGTCAGTGTTTGCACATTGTAAAATCTTTCCTCTCCCGGATTTACATTCTGAAATGTATCACTGGTGGCAACATCTTTAGTCCTGCCAGATGATCTATATAGAAGGTTTGTTACGGAGAGTTCTATACTCAGAGGGAGATACTGCTCTCTTGACAGTTGGAAAAAGACATTATTTCCCACAATGCAACACGGTTCACAGTCAGCAAACTGTCAGAACCATGGTCATGACATCACACTGTAGGAGGGGTTTCACCACAATATCAGCCACACAGAACCCCCTGATGATCTATTTGAGAAAAGAGAAAGATTTCTTGTGGGAAAGGGGGTATTGGCTGCTGATTGGAATTAAGTTCAATCCTTGGTTAAAGTTCCTATTTAATATGCCCAGAATGTGTCATTCGGCTGTTGCCTAGCAACAGGTCTTCAAAGCATTGGGCTGCACAGTGTCAGAGGATTGAGTTTAGGTATGGTGAATATCAAAAATTTAGGGCAAGTTGTGTATATGGGTAAAGAATATATTTTTGGAGTGCAGTCTGTTCTACCAGGTTTGAGGGACAATTATAGCCGAGTGTCATCAGCATAGCAGTGGTAATTAGGCCACAGTGTTGGAGAATTGTACTGAGTGGTAACATGGTGCTTGCAAATAGCAGAGAAGATAGGTTTGCTATAAAGTGGACTTGAACTCTTGCACAGGACAGAAGGAAAACATAGAGAAATCCACCCTGTATGTGTTTAGACAGTTTAGCCTGTCTAATTCCCCCTCATTTGTGACTTATCACCACTGTAATTTTATCTCTCAGCTGTGTCACCTCAGGAATCTCCTCTGCCATTGCAGAGCAGCTAATTTGTAAACACAGGATGTTAACCCTATGCCTGCTTCCATGAAAGCAGGAAGTAGACACGCTGCAGACGTATTCCAGGATTTTGTATCAGCTGTAACAAAGAAATGTTTTTCTTTAAAGGTCATTATGCTGTTATGTACAGTGGGATGCGAAAGTTTGAGCAACCTTGTTAATTATCATGATTTTCCTGTATAAATCATTGGTTGTTAGTTAAATATATCATATCGGAGATACACACAGTGATATTTGAGAAGTGAAATTAAGGTTATTGGATTTACAGAAAGTGCACAATAATTGTTTAAATAAAATTAGGCAGGCGCATACATTTGGGCACTGTTGTCATTTTATTGATTCCAAAACCTTTAGAACGACTTATTGGAACTCAAATTGGCTTGATAAGCTCAGTGACCCCTGACCTACATACACGGGTACATCTAATTAGGAGAAAGAGTATTTAAGGTGGCCAATTGTAAGTTTCCCTCCTTTTAATTTTCTCTGAAGTGTAGCAACATGGGAGTCTCAAAACAACTCTCAAATGACCTGAAGACAAAGAGTGTTCACCATGGTTTAGGGGAAGGATACAGAAAGCTGTCTCAGAGATTTCAGCTGTTTCCACAGTTAAGAACATATTGAGGAAATGGAAGACCACAGGCTCAGTTCAAGTTAAGGCTAGTGGCAGACCAAGAAAAATCTCGGATAGACAGAAGCAACGAATGGTGAGAACAGTCAGAGTCAACCTACAGACCAGCACCAAAGACCTACATCATCTTACTGCAGATGGAGTCACTGTACATTGTTCAACCATTCAGCAAACTTTACACAAGGAGATGCTGTATGCCAGAGTGATGCAGAGGAAGCCTTTTCTCCGCCCACAGCACAAACAGAGCTGCTTGAGGTATGCTAAAGCACATTTGGACAAGCCAGCTTCATTTTGGAATAAGGTGCTGTGGACTGATGAAACTAAAATTCAGTTATTTGGGCATAACAAGGGGCGTTATGTATGGAGGAAAAAGAACACAGCATTAAAAAAAAACACCTGCTACCTACAGTAAAATATGGTGGTGGTTCCATCATGCTGTGGGGCTGGTGCAGGGACTGGGAATCTTGTCAAAGTTGAGGGACGCATGGATTCCACTCAGTATCAGCAGATTCTGGAGATCAATGTCCCGGAATCAGTGACAAAGCTGAAGCTGCGCTGGGGCTGGATCTTTCAACAAGACAACAACACTAAACACTGCTCAAAATCCACTAAGGGGTTCATGCAGAGTTACAAGTACAACGTTCTGGAATGGCCATCTCAATCCCCAGACCTGAATATAATTGAAAATCTGTGGGGTGAGTTAAAGAGAGCTGTCCATGCTCAGAAGCCATCAAACCTGAATGAACTAGAGATGTTTTGTAAAGAGGAAGGGCCCAAGATACAGCGGGTTGCAAAAGTATTCAGCCCCCTTGAAGTTTACCACATTTTGTCATATTACTGCCACAAACATGAATCAATTTTATTGGAATTCCACATGAAAGACCAACACAAAGTGGTGTACACATGAGAAGTGGAACGAAAATCATACATGATTCCAAACATTTTTTACAAATAAATAACTGCAAAGTGGTGTGTGCATAATTATTCAGCCCCCTTTGATCTGAGTGCAGTCAGTTGCCTATAGACATTGCCCGATGAGTGCTAATGACTAAATAGAGTGCACCTGTGTGTAATCTAATGTCAGTACAAATACAGCTGCTCTGTGACGACCTCAGAGGTTGTCTAAGAGAATATTGGCAGCAACAACACCGTGAAGTCCAAAGAACACACAATACAGGTCCAAGACAGGTCAGGGATCAAGTTATTGAGAAATTTAAAGCAGGCTTAGGCTACAAAAAGATTTCCAAAGCCTTGAACATCCCAAGGAGCACTGTTCAAGCGATCATTCACAAATGGAAGGAGTATGGCACAACTGTAAACCTACCAAGACAAGGCCATCCACCTAAACTCACAGGCCGAACAAGGAGAGCGCTGATCAGAAATGCAGTCAAGAGGCCCATGGTGACTCTGGACGAGCTGCAGATATCTACAGCTCAGGTGGGAGACTCTGTCCATAGGACAACTATTAGTCATGCACTGTACAAAGCTCGCCTTTATGAAAAGAGTGGCAAGAAGAAAGGCATTGTTAACAGAAAGCATAAGAAGTCCCGTTTGCAGTTTGCCACAAGCCATGTGGGGGACACAGCAACCATGCGGAAGAAGGTGCTCTGGTAAGATGAGACCAAAATGGAACTTTTTGGCCAAAATGCAAAACGCTCTGTGTGGCAGAAAACTAACACTGCACATCACTCTGAACACACCATCCCCACTGTCAAATATGGTGTTGGCAGCATCATGCTCGGGGGGTGCATCTCTTCAGCAGGGACAGGGAAGCTGGTCAGAGTTGATGGGAAGATGGATGGAGCCAAATACAGGGCAAACTTGGAAGAAAACCTCTTGGAGACTGCAAAAGACTTGAGACTGGGGTGGAGGTTCACCTTCCAGCAGGACAATGACCCTAAACATAAAGCCAGGGCAACAATGGAATGGTTTAAAACAAAACATATCTATGTGTTAGAATGGCCCAGTCAAAGTCCAGAGAATCTGTGGCAAGATCTGAAAACTGCTGTTCACAAACGCTGTCCGTCTAATCTGACTTAGCTGGAGCTGTTTTGCAAAGAAGAATGGGCAAGGATTTCAGTCTCTAGATGTGCAAAGCTGGTAGAGACATACCCTAAAAGACTGGCAGCTGTAATTGCAGTAAAAGGTGGTTCTACAAAGTATTGACTCAGGGGGCCGAATAATTACGCACACCCCACTTTGCAGTTATTTATTTGTAAAACATGTTTGGAATGATGTATTATTTTCGATCAACTTCTCATGTGTACACCACTTTGTAGTGGTCTTTCACGTGGAATTCCAATACAATTGATGCATGTTTGTGGCAGTAATGTGACAAAATGTGGAAAACTTCAAGGGGGCCGAATACTTTTGCAACCCACTGTACCTTCAAGCAGAATCCAGACTCAAATTGGAACCCACAGGAAGCTTTTAAAAGCTGTAATTTCTGCAAAAGGAGGATCTACTAAATGTTGATTTCATTACTTTTATTTTTATGCACTTGACTAATTTTGTTTAAACAATTATTGCACACTTTCTGTAAATCCAATAAACCTCATTTTACTTCTCAAATATCACTGTGTGTGTCTCCTATATGATATATTTAACGGACTTTTTTTATCGTAACAACCAACAATTTATACAGGAAAATAATGACGATTAACAAGGTTGCCCAAACTTTCGCATCCCACTGTATCTTTAGAGCAGAGAGGAAGTACTCAGTTCAGGTCCACTTTAAAGGACTACTGTAGGGGGATCGGGAGAAAATGAGTTGAACTTACCCGGGGCTTCTAATGGTCCCCCGCAGACATCCTGTGCCCGCGCAGCCACTCACCGATGCTCCGGCCCCGCCTCCGGTTCACTTCTGGAATTTCAGACTTTAAAGTCTGAAAACAACTGCGCCTGCGTTGCCATGTCCTCTCTTCCCCTGATGTCACCAGGAGCGTACGGCGCAGGCACAGACCATACTGGGCCTGTGCAGTATGCTCCTGGTGACATCAGCGGGAGCGAGGACACAGCAACGCATGGTTTTCAGACTTTAAAGTCTAAAATATGTATATATCACACACACATTGCTCAAACTCCATCTGTTGATGATACATGGCTAAAATTATCTAACATATTGCAGATAGGGTAAGAAATGGCAAAGGACAGATAATTCCTGAGATAAATATTTTGAATCAACTTCAATACTGTATTATTTAGTGTAATAATCAACATATACAGCTTGGTGCCCACAAAATCATACTAAAACTTAAAGAAAAAGTGGAGATGTAAAAAATAAAAAAAAAAAAAAAAAAAAAAATCTACTTACCTGGGGCTTCCTCCAGCTAGGTGTATGGCTACCTTAAAGGAGAGGTGCGAGGTGTAAAAAAAATTGTATCTACTTACCTGGGACTTCCTCCAGCCCCTGGCAGTCCATATGTCCCTCGCTGCAGCTCAGCATCCACCTCCGTTGCAGATGCTAACCTCGCCAGACCGGCATATTCTGCGCCTGCGCAGATCGCTCCAAACCACGTGAGTGCGATTACGAGCGGCGCGGCCACACGCTTGCGCAGAAGATGCTGACCTGGCGAGGACAGCATCTGCAACGGAGGTGGATGCTGAGCTGCAGCGAGGGACATATGGACTGCCAGGGGCTGAAGGAAGCCCCAGGTAAGTAGATACTATTTTTTTTACACCTCACACCTTCCGTTTAAGGTAGCCATACACCTAGCGATGAGGGGCAGATTCGACCAAGAGACAAATCTCTCTCTAAAGGTGCCCATTAACTGTACAATATTTTTTGCTAAATGCAATCTTTCAATGCTATTTTCACGATCGAAAATACTATAAAGGTAATTATCGATTGTTCACATTTACTGAACAATTCTTTCATCAAATTCAATCATAAAATCCAACTTTCAGATTGATGTTATCTTATTTAGTAATCGACCAAAGAATCGTTCCTTATTGATTGCCTTCATAAACAGCGAATTTTCTATACAATTTGATCATTTACAACCACATCAAAAGATCGCATTTGGTGAAAAAATTGTACCGTTAATGGGCACCTTAATCTAATCTAATTAGAAAGAGAGATCTGGCAGCTGCCCATACACCGCAGGTCGATTCCTCATCCATTTCAGCATGAAATCTCCCGGGAATCGGCCAAGCCCACCGCTGTTCCCTAATGTATAAATGTGTATGTAATGTGTGCATTTATACATTACCTGTCCCGTGCTGCGGTGTCCATCCCCGCTCTTCCATAGCCGCATACACCCTGCTGGATGGCGTGTGATGTCACACACACACGCCGGCATGCTATGCGCCAGCAGCGTGCGTGGGGCTAACAGAAGAGCAGGACAGGTACTGTACACATTACATACACATTTATTCATTACCTGTCCCGTGTAGCTGTGTCCATCCCCGCTCTTCCATAGCCACATACACCCTGCTGGATAGCGTGTGATGTCACACACACACGCCGGCATGCTATGCGCCAGCAGCGTGCGTGGGGCTAACAGAAGAGCAGGACAGGTACTGTACACATTACATACACATTTATTCATTACCTGTCCCGTGTAGCTGTGTCCATCCCCGCTCTTCCATAGCCGCATACACCCTGCTGGATGGCGTGTGATGTCACACACACACGCCGGCATGCTATGCGCCAGCAGCGTGCATGGGGCTAACAGAAGAGCAGGACAAGTACTGTACACATTACATACACATTTATTCATTACCTGTCCCGTGTAGCTGTGTCCATCCCCGCTCTTCCATAGCTGCATACACCCTGCTGGATGGCGTGTGATGTCACACACACACGCCGGCATGCTATGCGCCAGCAGCGTGCGTGGGGCTAACAGAAGAGCAGGACAGGTACTGTACACATTACATACACATTTATACACTGGGGCAACAACACCGGGGGTTTCCTCGCATTCCATGCTCGTCCCAATATTGCACGCTATTACCGCTACATACCTTACCGACCACGACATCTCTCAGCATGTCCAACCGATATATGTGACCAATTGTGGCCTAAAATTGGTTGCATTGTCGGTCAGGCATGCACTTGGTGGCACCAATTTTCATCTGGTTATAATAATCGAGTCGGATGGTCGATCGGCCACAAAGACGCCTGATGTATGGCCAGCTTGAGGCCGGATTCACACTGTATATTTTCAGCACCGCCAAAAACAAGCCTTCGGGGATTACCGTGTTAGTACGCGGTAATCCCCGTCGGGCAGCCGGCCAAGCAGGAAGTGAGGCTCACTTCCTGTGGCCAAAGCAATCACGTGCACGGAAGCGTATTGCTAAAATACGCTCCTGTGCATGCGCGACGTGTAAAACCTGCGGCGGGCAGTATAAAAAATGCGTTACCATAGACTTACATGACTTCCGGGGCCGCCGCACAGTAACGTAGGGATGCGGCCAAAACGGCACTTCCGCCGCATCGCACCACATCGGTATGAAAGGCCCCATAGACTTTCATTGGCGTGGCGGCAGTCTGCGGCGAAACCAGGCCACCACAATGCACCAGTGTGAAAGGGACCTTAGAGTAAAGCACAGAACAGTAACTAGAACAAAAAAAAAAATAACACACAGTAGGACTAGTACTGCAGTCTTGTTCCCTCAGGCTAGATTCACAGTGGGACGTTGCGTTTTGATGCCACGTTAAAGTCGCACCGCAAGCTTACAACGCAACGTGCCCAAAAAGTGGCAACGCAGCGTTACCGCCGCATACAGCAGATACAGTAAAAAATACAGGCAATGAAAAGTATGCTTCCAAGTCATTACTGAGCATGTGCAAACAGTCCAACGCAGCTAATAACGTGTATAACGCACTGCATGCAGTACTTTTACTTAACGTGCAGCGTTAGACACCAACGCAACGTGTGCACTGTGAACAGGGCATTGATTTTTCATTGCAGTGAGTTATTCTGCGTTAAATGCTGTTTTAACGCGCGACTTTAACGTCCCACTGTGAACTTAGCCTCAATGTTATGTACAACCGCAACAAATCCCCCATAATAAGTGCAGGCAAGTGTGAATGAATCCTATTTATAAAATAGATACGTTCACGGTCAGTGTTGCAATGTGGTAAAACTGACAAACAATTTCCATTTTCCGCTCAAGGGGGAAAACAGCCTTACAGGTGGAGGAACAGCATGGCTGCCAGGCAAAGTGCATTCTATAAAAGAAAAGAAATAGGGCAGCCTCCATATTTTAAGGTAGCCATACATGATCTATCGATGTATGGGCAGATTCGTCCAAGAGACAAATCTGTCTCTAATCCAGGGTTGTCAAACTCAAATACAAAGTGGGCCGAAAGTTAAACACTGGGGCCACGTCGCGGGCCAACTTCATGACCACTTCCCTCCCTTATAAAGTTCCCTGCTGTCTAATGGTCCCCCTTCCTCCCTTATACAGTTCCCTAATGTCTAGTGGCCCTCCTCCCTCCCTTATACAGTTCACTGGTATTTAGTGGCCTTCCCCCCTCCCTTATACAGTTCCCTGGTGTCTATTGGTCCTCCCTCCCCATTGCAATTCTCTGGTGCCTATTGATCTCCCCACCCTCCCTAACACAGTTCCCTGGTGTCTAGTGCTTTACCCCTCCCTCCCCCATATGGCTTCCCCGGTGATCTAGGTCCTTACCTCCAGTACAGCTTCCCTGGTGGTCTAGAGTGGGCCAAACTTAATGCAAAGTTGGGAAACCACTTGGGGGCCAAATTCAATGGCTTTGAGAGCCAGATTTGGCCCATGGGCCGGAGTTTGATATGTATACTCTAATCAAATCTGATTAGAGAGAGATCTGTCAGCTGCCCATACACCGCAGGCCGATTCCTGATCAATTTCATGCTGATTTGAAATTGCCACCCAGACGCTATCCTCCTAATGTTAAATGTCCTCCCCCCGGTGCCCAGTGCAAGTGATACATTATCTGTCTGTGTCTGCCACTTGTCCTCCGCTGGCTCCGGGCTTTCTCCATTCACCATACATAGAGGCCACGTGGTTGCCTAGTAACGTCTGAGGTCACACATGTATGGAGAATAGCGGAATCCCAGAACCAGCAGATGCCGTGGACACGTAATGTATCACATGCACAGGGACACATTTAACATTAGGGGGGACACCGCCGGGGGTGTTGTCACGTTCGTACTGATATCGCTGCGCACACGATCTAGCAAGTCGGCCCTACATCTTTCAGCACTGTCGGTCGGGCAAGCACTTGGCGGCACCGATTTTCATCCGATTATAATAATCAAATCGGATGGTGAATCGGCTGCCAACTCATGTATGGCTACCTTTACTTCAAGTGTGCTTTTAAAGATTTCCAAAGGAAGGCATCCCATCTTGCTTGTAAACAGTTTGTCTGTGAATGGCAGCCTGCAATTAGAGACATCGATTTCCTGTACAGCGGCAGAGATGGACTGAATCCCAGGTAATCTGAATGGTGTCAACAAATCTTCTCAATGTGCCAACACCTCAGAGGTGCTCTCCAAACAGAAACTACGAGGCAGGAGAGTTCTCTAGTAAACATCTTCATGTTCTATTGCAATGACCAAACTTAAAGGGACTCAGAACTGAATAATAATACAAGATTTATACATACCTGGGGCTTTCTCCAGCCCCATCCGCACGGATCGCTCCCACGCCTCCGTCCTCAGCCTTCTCCGTCAGCTAAACCGGGTCCCTTTACTTCCGCCAGATGCGCCCAGTTGTACGCATGCGCAGGGAATCCCTCCGTCTCTTCAGTGCCTGCCTTACGCAAGCGCCTGCACAGTAAGGAGAGAGCGCTCTGCGCTTGCGTCGACTGGCCCTGACTGCCCGAAGTTAAGGGACCCGATACCGGCGACGGCAACGTGGGAAGGATCCATGGGGCTGAAGGAAGCCCCAGGTATATATAAAACTATTATTTATCTAGTCTCTGAGTCTCTTTAAAGAGAGTCTGAAGCCAAATAAATTACCTCTTTTTCTTGCACAGTTAACTTAAGCATTAAGATCAAAGCTGATTAGCTGCATCCCCACGGCAGAACAAAGTATTTATCCCCCAAAATCCCGGGGTAAAATTCTACCACTTTTCAGGTCGTAGATTTTGCTGCCCGGGGAGGCAGAGCTCTGCCT